>NW_005871144.1:3083409-3093945 GCF_000147115.1 Myotis lucifugus | reverse complement strand
GCATTTTTTTTTTAAGTTTGGCTATCGTCTGCCTCTTTATTTGTGTGTGCTTTATTTGGTCTCTTGAAAACAAGATTTATCCTCATTTTTCACTACTTTTAATGGCTTATAGATTTGTATTCAAGTTATTTGGATAATACCTTATTGTAAAAGTGACTTAAAAGCAAACAAAAAAAATTGCAACAGCAGCCTCAATTCTTTCCTTCCTTAGAATTTTTGCTCCGGAATATTGTGGCCCAGAAGAGGCTGTGACATTCAGAGGATGTTTTATCATGCTGTATTCAAAAGGATAGGAAGAAAGAAGATAAGGAGGGACGTAGCAGGATTTCAAGGAGAACAACAGAGCTAGAAGAGGTCTGGGAGGACAGCACGTCTTGGAATCCTTTCAGAAACCTGTTCCAGTTTCTTCACGATGGCAGTTAGACTGTCCCTGCACATATGTGAGTTCATAGGGCCTATGAAAAACGGCAGGCTAGAGGTCTAAAATTACACTACAGATATAGGCTTGTAAAGGGAATTCTTTTAACTATTCCTTGGAGTTTGATTAGTTACTTGCTTATTGCTGAAGACAGACTAGAGTGACCAGAACTGGGACTTTAATGAAGAAAATGAGACAGTTGCACAGTGCTTAGTATGGGAGAAGTGATGCACTAAAACTGTAAATGCTTTGGAATTAGCCTACCCCCTCTCAATTCCCAGCAGTAGCAGACCTTGAGGTTTCCTTGGCTGCTGTGGGTTGCAATGAGATATTTAGCACTCAGATGAGGATGCTAATCTCATTTGTTACATTTCATTTTAGAGCTCTTTGGGCAGCTAGATTACCAGAGAGTAATCATGCACACAGTTTAGCGCCATGTGTCTTTAATAACCCGGGCGTTTGTGTTTATGGGCTTAGTGTGGATTAGAATATATATTAGCTGAATATTAACAGATTTAATCAATCCTTTTTTGAATTCATGAGATTTTTTCACTTACAAATGCACATTTAGGCTTTGACTTTTTGTTCATAGACACTATAGTACAAAGTAAGAGGAATAACTTTATTGTATCATCACCACCACCATCATCATAAATCTCATTAAATTTATAATAAACACTGAGATCACTACATTGTGCTGGATGCTGTGTGAGCAAGATTCTGGTGAACACCAATTGTTTTTCTTTCTGGTAACTCATGAACAAAGGCCTTATATTTTTGGTCAGGCATCAAGTAAACATGAAATATTCTCATAAAGCAAGAAATCCTCTACTATTACAGAACAAGAATAAATACAAACATTATTGTCTGATAAAATGCACACACATACATTCACACACATTTATATAGGCACACACATCAGAGAACATGTATCATGCTCAGAGTGATTGAACACAAAATTATTCAAGAAACACTGTTTAGTTAGCTCAGTTGAGCACAACACCTTAAAGGAGACCTTATTTGCTCCCTTAATCTGTTCTATGTTTAGGGGAAGAAAGAGCCTACAAGTCCAGTGCACACTTGAAAACTAGAAACGTGGTTGGCTGTTCAGGAATTACACACACACGATAGCTTTTCTTATTGTTAGTTGGTTTTTCAAACTAGTGATTTGCTGAAAGTAAATAGAACAGAACACTTTGTTGATGGAATAAAAAAGAATTTTTCATTACATTCTGCACAATTAGAACACTGTACAGAGAATATACAGCTAATATTGTCTTAGCTATTTCTTACAAAATAATTGGTAACTGGCATTATTCAGTGACACAATAGTCCTAGACTAACAGTGTGTGTGTGTGTGTGTGTGTGTGTACATCCAAACTAGTTCTCTTGTATGACCAAGTATGTCAGTTTTTTTATTCTATTGCAGCTGTAATAAATTAAATTTATTATTTTATGTATCTAAAGACCAAAAGGACTCAACTAATGTGTCAGAAAGACTGTGTTCCTTATGGAGGCTGTAGGCAAAATTATGTTTTGCCATGGCTCATGACTACTTCCCCAGCTTCAAAGCCAATTGTAGCATATTTAAGTCTCTCTCTCTCTTTTCTTCTCTCAACACATCCCCTTATTGGACTCTTATGAGGACCCTTGTGAGTAATTACTTCAGATCCACATGGATAATCCATGAAAACTTCCTGATATGAATATCCTCAATTTAATTACATCTTCAAAGTCCCTTTTTCCATGTAATATGTGGGAAATGCAAATGAAAGCAACAATGAGATACCAGTACCAACTTACTAGAATGGTCCAAATGTGGAACACTGACAATACCAAACACTGGAAAGGTTGTGCATAACAGACACTCTCACTTATTGCTGGTGGGAACCCCAAATGCTCCAGTCACTTTGGAAGGCCGTTTGCCAGTTTTTTGTAAAACTAAACAGACTCTTATGGTATGATCGAGCAGTCACACTCCCTGGTGTTTACCCAAAGGAGTTGAAAACGAATATCCACTTGAAAGCCTGGTCACAGATGTTTATATCAGCTTTATTCATAATTGACACCACTCAGAAGCAATCAAGATGCCTTTCAGTAGATGAATGCATAACTAATCTGTGGTACATCCAGATAATGGAATAGCATGCAGTACTGAAAAGAAACGAGCTACCAAGCAGTGAAAAGACATGAAGAAAAGTTAAATGCATATTACTAAGTGAAAGAAGTTACTTAGAAAATACTACAAGTTGTATGATTCTGACTACATAACATTCATTAAAAGCAAAACTGCAGGTACAGTAAAGAGAACAGCGGTTGCTAAAGGTTGGTGGGCAGGGAGGGGTGAATAGGCGGAGCACAGAGGCTTTTAGGGCAGTGAAAAATGTTTCATCACACCATAATGATGAAAACATGTCATTATGCATTTTTCCAATCCCATCAGGAGTAAAAAATAGTGTACACTGTAGTCTTTGGGTGATTATGATGTGTCTACCTAGGTTATCAATTGGAATTAATATACCACACTAATAGGGGCTGTTTACAATGGGGAGACTATGCATGTATAGGGTGGAAGGTTATGGATAATATCTGTGCCTTCCTGTAAAGTTTGTTGTGCTCTAAAAAAACACGTCTAAAAAATAAAGTCTTAATAAGAAAGAAAAGATACTGTATTTTGACATAAAGCACATTAATCTTCCCCTCGGAGATTGTGAATAGGAGTTCAAAGAACTGTACATTCAGGAATTAAATGCAGCCAGAATTGCCTCCGGCAGGGGTGTGAAAAGAAGCATACTGTTTTTGTGTAGGAGAAATCAACCTCCTGACTTAAGCTTGAGTGTCCAGCTTTATGTAAGAAATTGGTGAGAAAAACATTTATGGCGTTCTCCACAAGGTATAGCTAAGTTGAAACCTTAATAGTCCAGACATCAATGCTACATAGCCTCTGAAGGAAATTGCAATAAAACATTCATGTGAGTTCTATTTCTGTTATCTCTTGATCAGCACTTACCACAAACTGATTGTATTTGATTTCCTATGAAATTGGAAAGAGATATGAAGGTATTAAAGAAACAAATTAGCGTGGAAGATATACTTGACTGCATATTAGAGAATATTTTCATTATACGGTGACTTTTGCTTTTCCATATCACAATATTTTAGTAGAGCTCCTGATAATTAATATTTAGATAATAAAGATACTTTGTATTCATTCAGAGAGAAAGAAAGAAAGAAAGGAAGAAAGAAAGAAAGAAAGAAAGAAAGAAAGAAAGAAAGAAAGAAAGAAAGAAAGAAAGAAAGAAAGAAAGAAAGAAAAGGAAATTAGCAATCTTATTACAGAGATTGCTCCCATGAGTTGGATTTTTTGGTTTGTTTGTTTTTGGTAAATTGGGTTTCATTCCTTTGCCAGAAAATAAATTATTTATCTAGTTTAAAATGTCCTTACCTATCTAGGACAGCTAAATATTTTGCAATATCAATAGCTAGAAGTAGCAAGTTCATTTCCTACTCTTTCCCAAGGTAACCTGTATGATGTTTAATAGAAAAACTAAAATTAAGCTGATTTTTCAGAAATTGAAAGATAATATTGATTTAAAATGCTCCTTTCCAATATGCAGCTTTTCAACTAAGAAAGTAATTATAAAAATGTATAGTTTAGTTATTTATTAACCTCAGGTAAAAATGTGTATATGTACACATATTTACATAAGAAAATATTATACTGTTACTAGTGACCTTAAAAGGTAAAATGGAAAAAAGCTATATTTCTATTTTTTCCTCATGCTCCTATCCTTGTCTTATTGTTACCAAAACATTTGTTGAGTAATAGTAAAATATTTAAGGAAATTTCCTAAATTAAGAGACCACTGTATTTTGGCTACTGCACTTACTTTTGCACCACAAAATCATTTAAAATTTTACCTTAGAATATTATTAATCATAAAATATGTATTACATAATGAGTGCTAGACAGGGTGAACAGAATTTTATGGCGCAAGTAAGTGTAGCATCTAGATTTGGGCACTGATTTGCCTTGAAGCTGTGGGGACAGAGCCTTGACTCCTACCTCCGCAATTCCCTGGCTGTGTAGCATTAGATTAGCTGTTGGAACTCTCTGGCTGTTAACGATTGTCTTCAGTAAAATACTAAGAAAACAGCATCCTCTATAAGGCTGTTGAGAGGTTTTAATTAGATGACGTCTGTTAAATACTTATTCTTTTATCTTATATATAATAAATGCTCCAATAATGAAATTATTTTTTTAATATTTTTTATTGTTGATAGCATTACAGATATCTCCCATTTCCCTCCCTTTCCCTGCCTCCTCCCAACTCCTACCTAAAATTCTTTTTTATTAATATATTTTATTGATTTTTTACAGAGAGGAAGGGAAAGGGATAGAGAGTTAGACACATCGATGAGAGAGAAACATCGATCAGCTGCCTCCCGCACACCCCCTACTGAGGATGTGCCTGCAATCAAGGTACATGCCCTTGACTGGAATTGAACCTGGGACCCTTCAGTCTGCAGGCCGACACTCTATCCACTGAGCCAAACTGGTCAGGGCTAAAATTCTTGTCCTTAGAGGCAAGAGCGTCTTTCTGTCCACTTATTTTGTCCATAGGTAAATGTGCAATTGTTTAATTAAACAATTTAGTGCAGTAACTTTTTTAAAAAAAAATGAAAGAGAACATGATATTTTGACTGTCTTAAGTTGTGCAAGTTCATATACCTGAAAACAGTGATGAATTTCTTATTTCAGAATTGTGTTTTCACTACTGGTTAGTGCTGGAACATTGATATATCAAATTGAATTTTCTTTATTTAGTATTTTTCAGCAGCAGTAAAATATACTTGAATTCCCTTTTGAGAAGCATGTATACTTACTCTTCCATTTACTTGCCTAGAAAAGACATCAAAATACTTTTGCTTATTGAATGTTATATTGTTGAATTAGATGCAACTCTACAGATACACTGTCAAGTATAATTTAATATCAGAATGCATTAATATCTACTCCAGTTCATCACCACATGGCTGTTTCTACAAAGCCTCTTAACATGCCTTACAGATCAGCAGACATTGCTAATGATCGTAAACAACACACTTGGCACTTGTGGCAACTGACTCCCATCTACTTTCAACCAAGTTGTCTTCATTTTAGAACCCATTCAAATTCAAACTTCTGTGGAAAGCCCCTATGGCAGCGGTTCTCAACCTGTGGGTCACAACCCCTTTGGGGGTCGAACAACCCTTTCACAGGGGTCGCCTAAGACCATCGGAAAACACATATATAATTACGTATTGTTTTTGTGATTAATCGCTATGCTTTAATTATGTTCAATTTGTAACAATGAAATTGGGGGTCACCACAACATGAGGAACTGTATTAAAGGGTCCCAGCATTAGGAAGGTTGAGAACCACTGCCCTATGGTTCTTTGAATTTGAGAATAATACCTAACACTTTATAATATCTGGGTAAACAAGTTCTGGTAATAAGTGCCCACATGACAAGGAAACATATATATCTTTAAAGATTATTATCATACTTTAGTGTTCTTCATGTGTTTATAAAATAAAACTAGGCTTTATATTATAACTAGAGGCCCAGTGCACAAAATTTGTGCACGAGTGGGGGGGGTGGTCCCTTAGCCAGGCCTGCACCCTCTTCATTCCAGGACCCCTCGGGAGATGTCCAATGGTCAGTTTATGCCCTCTAGCAATTCGGGACCGCTGACTCCTAACAGCTCACCTGCCTGCCTGTCTGATCACCCCTAAACACTGTGCCTGCTGGCCTGGTTTCCCCTAACCACCCTCCACTGCTGGCCTTGTCACCCTTAACTGCCCTCCCCTGCCGGCCTGGTCACCCCTAACTGCCTTTGCCTTGGCCCCCGCCACTGTGGCTTTTTCTGGAAGGACATCTGGAAGGATGTTCAGAATATGTCCAGTCTAATTAGCATATTACCCTTTTATTAGTATAGATGGTATGTCCTCTGGTCTACAAAGTATAAATGCTTTCTTCTTACCAGTTCATTAATATGGAAGACTTGGTTAAAAAAATAGAAAGCTTGACTTAAACATCTTTTCAGTTAAGATGTACAACTTTCAAAAGACATTACAAGTTTTGAGGGAAATTTTAAAATCAAATCCTAAATATGTTATGGTGGAAAATCTTGGGAAACCTGAATTATATTAATCTGAGGACAGACTAAAATCTTCACGTTCAAATCATTGCATTTCTATTACTGTCAGAGCATAGAGTTCCTTCCCTTTGTTTCTCATCAGGAAATAATAAACTCTAGCTTTGTGAGGTAGCAGAGCAGAGTAGGTAGGGACTCCAGGCATGGGATTAGGACACCTGGCTTTGACTCTAGCTTTGCGACTGTAACAAGGTGTGAATTTGGGTATAACTCAAACTCTCTAAACCTCAACTTCTTCACCTATTAATGGGCATAATCATGCCCACCTTTAGGATTATTATGTACATTAAATGAAATAATGTCTAGAAATACATGTTATACAATAAACACTTTTGATAGTAGTTTTTCTCATGATTACCACCTTATCAGAAAGAAAAGGACACAACAAGATAATGAAAAACTCAATAAAACTGTGTGCTTGGTTCAAATTTACATAAGGAAGAAAGGCTAACACTTTATTTTCCACTGAGATATCATTCTCTATCTTCCACCAATTCTAATCAATTCTATTCTCCTTTTAATAGGTTTTTCCATGCTTCAACCAGAGCAGACCTGTCACCCTAAAGAAAGAGATGAAAAGAGAGAGATGGTACCAGAAAAAGCTAGATCTTTTTTTTTTCATTAAAAATATATTTTTATTCATTTCAGAGAGGAAGGGAGATAGAGAGACGCTGCCTCCCACTCGTCCCTCACTGGGACTGAGCCCACAACCCCGGGCAGATGCCCTGACCGGGAATCGAACTGTGACCTCCGGTTCACAGGTCAATGCTCAACCACTGAGCCACACTGGCTGGGCAAAGCTAGATATTTTATGTGTTTATTAAACATTTTAAATCTAGTCTCAAATTTAATTTTTTAAAATCTGGCTGTTCATTATGTCCTTCCCCCTACCTCCCTAAGAATTCATTTGCAGTTGAATACAATGACTTCCCCCATAAATGGGCTTTCATCAGCTATGTAAATAATATATGCATGAATATATCAGTCAAAATCTGAGTCTCAATCCTAGCCTACAGTCTAATTAACAGAGGGTCTCTTTAATATCTATCACTGGGGGAAGATCAATCAAGACACCAAGGAAGTAATCCCATGTCCATATGCATGGATCTGTTTTTCTCTGAAACAGAAGCTTGTTAACCAAACTGCCCTAGAGACTTGCTCATTCATAATTTGGTATGTTTCTTCCTTCTTGAAGTAATATAAAAATATTACTATAAAAATGTACAGGGGGATACATGGTGATGGAAAAATAAAATTAAATAAAAAATACATAAAAATGTCAGAAGGCTTTAAATATTAATAACACTTTATCTGTAACATTGTCCTCTGATAGCATGTTGTGTAGACTATTTTATGCAGTAATTTGGTTTTTAAGCACTTTTATTAACAACCAAACATTCCTACTTTGGATGTCCATCTCTAAAACCACTCCAGCCTGGCTTGTTGGTTTTGCATAGACCTATGAACTAGGAGGTCATGGTTCAATTCCTGGTCAGGGCACATGCCTGGGTTGCAGGCTGGATCCCCAGTGGGGAACATGCAGGAGGCATCAGATCAATGATTCTCTCTCATCACTGATGTTTCTATCTCTCTCTCTTTCCCTTTCTCTCTGAAATCAACAATATGTATAATAAAGCCACTACAATGAATTTCCCATGTTAATTATCCCAACGTTGCCAGTAGGAGTCATGTGTAGAATGCAAACACACAAAGATGTGGTTGATTTCATTTCAAATGTGTTTGAATCAATTTTGCATAGGAAAATAACCATTTATTTAAAAGATTTTAACTCTCCCCCACATATTTTAAATTTACATAGATAGCTTTACATAAATCGTTTCCTTTGTAGGAAATAAGAAAGAAGAGTCAGAAGAGACTGGGGTAGGAGAGGAAGAAAAGAGAGGCATGGCCCAGTCAGTGTTAGAGTATAAAAGGGAGAAAACAGACATCTAATTTTGTCTATTAAGAAGAAAAGGAACAGATTGGTTTCCTATTCATTGGCATTCTATTGTGCAGGTGTCTCTACCAGCCAGTTTGCTTGTACATGTATAGAATGAGGGCAGCTGGGTAAGGAGTGATTTCCTAAAACCCCTGACCTGAGAGAAAGACCCTGTTTTGTTCTTCAGCCAGCTCTCTGGTTGCAGAATGAGAGCAGCTGCCAGATATAAATTTTCAAAGTGCATGCCTTCTTCAGCATCTGGCCTTAAAAGCTATAACTAGGGTCTTACCAGTTATCACCACCACCTCAAAGATTCCTAGAAAGATGTTCTTACAATTTTCTCTAGATTAAAGTGACCCAGACTTTAATACGTTACCTGACTTGTCTTTTATATTCTACAGCTGAAGTGAACCCCTACTAAAATATACTCTCCTTAACTTCTAAAGCAATAGTATTGATTAGAGCACACACAAATTTCCCATGCTAATTATCCCAATGTTGCCATTAGGAGTCATGTGTAGAATGCAAACACACAAAGATGTAGTTTGCTTTCACCTCCTATTGGCCTCAAATGGGTTTGAATCAGTTTTGCATAGGAAAATAACCATTTACTTAAAGGATTTTAACTATCTGACAGAACACAAATGTGGAATTACAGTAAATGTGCTTTACCTTTAACCTTGAATCACATGTTTAAATGTTTTCACTAAACTTTTTCTTTCAGTTTTAGTAACTAGGCCAATGCTCACATACATCATAAATCTAGCTCATTACCATCTTTCTTATCAATTTTGTCAACATATCATTTTATTTTTATTTCAGATGATATATATTTATATATTGTATACATTTATTAATGTTTTTGTTTGTTTTGCGAACTTTCCAGCAACCTGCCTCAGAATTTTTTCTATATGGACCACCTTAGCCTATACAAGCTGATTTGTCCTCAGTTTTGCTTTCCAGGTGAGTCATCTAGTTTTAGAATCATAAAATCTCAGGAAGGGGAGGGAGTTAGTGGTCATCTAGGTCTCCTATTTTGGGGATAAGAGGGGTAGAAGTGAGGGTATAAATCCTATGTAAATGACAAAACATAACTACCTGTTGGGATTTAACATTTACATGGAAGTCAGAAAGTTATTAAGCTACTTGACAACTTATTTCTATCTAGTCTAGTAAGTTAGCCTTAAACTCAGTAGTAATCAGTATGTAAGATAATAAATATCAGCACCTGATATGTAGCCATCATTGACTATGTGTTGTACATTATATA
The DNA here is from genome assembly GCF_000147115.1 of Myotis lucifugus. Taxonomy (NCBI): domain Eukaryota; kingdom Metazoa; phylum Chordata; class Mammalia; order Chiroptera; family Vespertilionidae; genus Myotis; species Myotis lucifugus. The sequence goes on along the minus strand of NW_005871144.1, from coordinate 3,084,117 downwards.
AAAAACTAGAGGCCCGGTGCACGAAATTCGTGCACTGGGGTGGTGGTGTCCCTCAGCCCATCCTGCACCCTCTCCAATCTGGGACCCCTTGGGAGATGTCCGACAGCAGTCAGACATCCCTCTCACAATCCAGGACTGCTGGCTCCAAACTGCTCATCTGCCTGCCTGCCTGATTGCCACTAACGGCTTCTGCCTGCCAGCCTGATCACCCCCTAACCACTCCCCTGCCAGCCTAATTGATGTATAACTGCTCTCCTGCCAGCCCGATCGCCCCCAACTACCCTCCCCTGCCAGCCTGGTCACCCCTAACTGCCCTCCCCTGCAGGCCTGGTCCCCTCCAGCTGTCCTCCCCTGCTGGCCTGGTTCCCCCCAACTTCCCTCCCTCCCCTGCAGGCTCAGTTGCCCCCAAATGCCCTCTCCTGCAGGCCAGGGTCCCCCCAACTACCCTCCTCTGCTGGCCTGGTCCCCCCCAACTGCCCTCCCCTGTTGGCCTGGTTGGCCCTAACTGCCCTCCCCTGCTGTTCTGGTCACCCTTAACTGTCCTCCCCTGCTGGCCTGATTGCCCACAACTTCCCTCCCCTGCTGGCCATCTTGTGCCCACATGGGGGTGACAATCTTGTGCGAGGGCATGACAGCCAATTTGCATATTACCACTTTATCATATAGGATAATGTGGATATGATCCTTGTCCTCAAAGAAAACAAAAGG
>NW_005871144.1:2890963-3081689 GCF_000147115.1 Myotis lucifugus | reverse complement strand
CATCCCTGGCTGTGCTGTATGCGGTTCAGATACCTACACTTGGGAGTGACCCAAATGAAAGTGATAATTGAAGTCAAGTAGGTAGATAAACTTTTCATGTGCCTATTTATCTTTAGATTTCAATGTCCATCTTCCTGGCTATTTCCTTGATGTTATTTTACATAGTGCTTCACTTTGACATTCTCCAGCCTCCACCCAGGTTAGCAAAAAATATATCATAGCAGAGTGGCTTCGTTTTTAATCTACCATTGTTCTCTTCAATTATAAAAAGGGACTCTTGGGGTAAAAACTAAAATCATCATCTGTACCTTATTACAAATCTTACCTAATGTATCCCTCAACCATGAATGTTTACATTTTAAGGCTTATCTCTATTAATGTGTTTAAAGATTTTTGTCCCATGGTAAAATAATGTCAAACATTTTTGAACAGCCCAGGTGAGCCCGGGAGGTATGCCTCTTAAATCACATTAGTAGATGGCTCATGTTTAACTCCGAGCCCTCGATAAATGACTCCTATAGAGCTAACTGTGAAGCAGAAGGCAATGAGCTATATTCTGAATTATTGACTATTTAATAAACTTTGCTGAGTGCATTTTAAGTTTATGGCTGTGAATCCTGAATCTTTGAGAATGCTATCTTAAAAAATTAAATATCAAGTAATTGACCAGAAAAATCCACTCTCTTTTTATGCCAGAACATTTGCTATGATGCTTTTAAATGTTTGGTAACTCTTTATAAAGATTCAGGGACAAAAGGAAAACCACTTGTCCAAATTTTAATCCGTAGGACTATTGATTGTATTTTTGCCATTGTCATGTCAACTCTTAATTTCACTTATTTTATTTTAGTCTTCATAGCCAATCTTGATCTGACTCTTTTCCATGTGAAAGTTGATGTCATGTAAAAAAAATACAAAAAATGTTCTATTGACATTTTAAATTGTTACAACTTTAAAATTTATTTATGTTATCATACAAATGGCCACCATAGAAAAAAGTATAAATGTTTTCTGTTTTGGTGAATTCTCTGTATTCAACACTAAGAATTTTCTCTTTGCTGATCTATAATTTCACTGGAAAAAGTTAAGGGACTTTGCTTTTCATGATCATTAATTGTGAAAGTAAACATGGATATATTTTTTTAATTAAGCAATTAAAAAAATAACTGAGCATCATTCCAATGGATTGCATGTAGAAGTTTTTCTAAATAAATTGAAATTGCTCTAAGAATGCCTAGGGTATGTGTCATCTCAAACAAAATCAAGTTATATTATAATGCAAGCATATGGTAGCTATATTGCTCTTAAAATTATGATGTAATTTCATTACTTTCATGCCAATTATGCTGGCACTAACCAAGCTCAGTGTAAAATCACTGTCAAAGACTCTAACCCATGTACTGAGAGGCATGCCAGGAGAAGTACAAAACAATATTGAATACTAGTTTTATTTGCTGCTGATGTTTATTTATAGAAAGTGGCAGCTATAATTAATGTAGTCAGAGTTCATAACATGTAAATGGGCTGCTGAAACACAGTGAAACTAGATATATTTCAAATATCGCAGCCAACTTGCCTTTATAGAGGAACAGTTGTATTGTGGATGCAACTCTAAAATGGCACCCCATAGAGGTTTTGGAATCTTTTGAATTACCATTGGTCCTTTGCACTTTCAGGACTGGCCAACTGGAGTCCAGGGGCAGTGGTATTACTTTCTTTGCCAATAGATTCAGCCAGGGTTTAAAGGCAAGAAAAGTATAACAAGATTTCTGCTATAAATATGAATCCAGGCTTCATAGAATCTTTTTCCTATATAGATGAACCAAACCATTTATTTAAATGATAACTGTTCCACTTATTTTGTTAGATTTATAGGACACAGAAGGGATGAGAAACAAACAAACATATTAGAAATTGGTAGAATGTTGTGAGCAATTAGTCTCTGTAACCAGACAGACTAGGATTCAAATCTTGAGTTGTCCATTTGCCAGATGTGTAAATCCAGCTAAGCCCTTTAGCCTTCATTGCTCCAAAGTTTGATTCTCTGCAAAAAAAAGGACATATACCTAATGGCAAGGTTTTTGTCTGGATTGAATAAGACAATATTTGTGAAGTACCTAGCACAGTGCTTGGCACATAGTGGGTGTTCAAAAATGATGCTTTGGGTGATGCTATTATTAGCAATGCTATTATTATAAAACCATTAGTAGTATAAATGGGGCTCATCCATATAGAATGAAAAGGATTTTATTACATAAAAAACTATAACGTTTGAGGGAAAGATTAGATTAAGCAGAGTCCTGAAGATGTGACTTTGCACATACTTTGGCTTTCCTTTGTAGGTGTGATCATATGGCTGGCTTTGCCAGTAGAATGAAAGCAAAACTTACATGCATCACTTCTGAATGGAAGCACACAAGAGCCAGTAAGATATGTTCTATGTTCCCTTCTCCCAGCTTTTTCTGCAGGTGCTGTCAGCCTGCATCCCTGAATGAGAAGGACATAAAGCAGAGTCCTCAGTCAACCTGTGATGATTGGGATAAACCTTTGTTGTTTTAAGTCACTGAGATTAAGATGTTGTTTGTTACCACAATGTATCCTATTCAATCCTGAATGATACAGACTAGACATTCATGCCATATTTGAGGGGTGAATGTGGTTAGAATATAAGATAAAGAGATTAATAAAAATCTGGGAATGAGACTGTCAATGACCATAAAGAACCTATGATGTCATTATAAAGATATGGACTTTTTTCTTATAAGCAACATAAATACACCAGATTTACTCTATGTGTACTGAATACAGGTAATGGGTCTACTACATTTTATACAGGATGGCATGCGGCAGGTAAAGACTAGAGCAGGAAGAAGGTCCTACAGTAGACAGTAACCCAAGAAATAGGAATGTGAAGGGAAATAGGAGAGGAAGCATTAGGATGGCTTGAGAGTATTGGTGAAATATGCTGGTTTGATAGATTTATAGGATACAGAAGAGCTGAGAAACAAACAAACAAACAAAAACATCTATAACCTCTTGCTCAGTTGTTTGGGTAGGTGTTAATGAAGTTAACTGAATTTTGGTAAAACATATTGACCAAATGCTTGTGATTTCAAAAGCCTAATCTTTGGAAATTTGGGGATACTTATAAAAATAGTTTTATGTGCAGACAATAGAATTCATTTAAGAAATTATTAGGTCTAATTTAAGTGCATAAATTTCATAAATAAATGTCACAAATTGTCAATCAAAAATTTTTACTTGTTATCAATTATTTCCAAGCTATGTAATGAAACAGAAAATAGATCAAATAGAAGTGAGAGTCAGTATGATCTTGATCACGGGTTCTGTGCCTAATGATTCTTGTAATTTCGTTTAGAAACTATTTGCAGTGAGATGTTAAATCAAAATTTGTTATTTGTGTGCAAAACATGGTTTTCTAAGATAATCAATTAACTGGAATATAATTTCTCTTCTGAAATATATGTGTTATCACTGCCATGCTTGCATAAACAATTTAATAAGAGTGCATTCTTTTGTATAATATTAATAGGATGGTAACAAAAATGTATTTAATAGAAAAAAGTAAATTGTATATTATAAATTTTTAATTATTAAAATTCATTGTTTGAAAGAGTACTGGCCTCTCCTACTATACCTTGAATTTACTGATGTCAGGGATTATATGGTTTTTCTTCTTTGAAATAATAACTCAGAGTCATTACTCAATTAACGCTTGTTGGTTACAGAAACTGATGCAGTGATACCTTTTGTTGCAAAAATTCAAAGATGTTTTCATTTGTCTGCCGTAAATCTCCAGAGAAGCAATTTTATGGTAATTCAGAGCACTACACATTAAAAGAATGACAAACATTGAATGCTTCTATAAATACCCATAATATCAGTGTGTTATTATACTCCAGAACATTAGTAAAAATGCTTTAGAAAGAGCTTCAAATTGTGGGTCTATTAGCAATTTTACTTTTCCCAATAATTTCCACCAACTGCCTGTGGTTACCTCCTCTCACTCCATTTAGCCAACTTCATTGATAATGACTATATCAGTCTGACTCCCTAACTTTTCATTTTTGTTTGTTTACTAGAACTGAATAATTCTATTTATAAAACTTATTCTTGTTACTTTAAGATAATCAATCTAACGTTTGAATCCTACCAGACTTGTATTTAACAGCTTTAGTGTGGAGCTTTTTTTACCCTGAGCCATATCTTCTTCCCTGTGTTACATCATCTGGAATCACTGTTATTTGTTTCCAATATGTATTTTTTGGGAGGCAAATAAGCATTTATTTGAGATCAATAACAACAGCTATTTGGGAATCATTGATTTAGGCAGAAGCCCAAATAATGTTCCAATTAGGAGACAAAGGCAATGGGTATTCATTTGAAAGGAAAGGGGAACAAGTACATGACTAGAAGGAAGGCATTTATATTGGTGCAGATCACGTAATGTAGTGGTGTCAATTCTAAACAGCGTCTTTCATTCTCAGCCCAGTAGTCATCAGTCCAGGAGTCATAATATCTGCTTTCTTGTTACTTTTGCAAACAGTTCTTTTGCAAGGCATGTGGTTGCTTTAGACCCAGTTCAAAGATTAGTTTGCCCTGTTTTAACATTCCAAAGTTTTGAGGCGTAAGACCTGCAAGGCAATTCCTCTGGCATGGCAGCTTGGGCTCCATTTTAACGTGGCTCTGTTTATGTTATCGTTTACATTATGAAATTCCTGATGCATGGCAACAATACGGATGAATCACAACAACATCATGCTGAGTGATAAAAAGAGTACACCCTGTGTGGTTCCATTATGTGAACTCCTAGAACAACTAATATAATCTGTAGTGACAGAAGTTAGGTCATTGATTGCCAAGACAGGGAGTGCTGGGGTGAGGGGCATTGGCTGCAAAGGGGCACAGACGATATTTTGGAGAAATGGAAATGTTCTTGAACAGGGTGGTGTTCACATAGTAGATGCTTTTGATAAGGGGTTTTCTCTATCACTGGTGGCTCTTTGGCCATTGTAGTGACTGAAACTGACCTGGGAGCATAATACCTGGGGCCTGAAAGGATTATGATTCCAGGCAAGACTGTAGCTTCCAATCTTACTCACTTTCCATTATTCCCAAATTCATGTACAATGGGCAAACATTGGACCTATCTTCCATAACGCTTGGGAACTGAAAAATTGAGGTGGTGGTTTTGGAACTATTTTTGACCCCACCCCCATTTCATCATCTGTTTTAAAGGTCTGCTTATTAGTCTGCTTGGGCTGCCATAACAAATACCATAGACATAAGCAACAAAAACATATTTTCTCACAGTTCTGGAGGCTGGATATCTGAGACCCAGCTGCTGGCATGGTTAGGTTTTCTTAGGTTCTCTTGGAAACTCTCATCTTGGATTGCAGAAGGCCACCTTCTCTGTGTTTTCACAAGGAAGGGGGGGGCTCTTTGATATCTCTACTTATAAGGACATTAATGCCATCACCAGAACCCCACCTTCATGACCTCATCTAAACTTAATCACCTCCCAAAGACCCCAACTCCAAATTTCATCACGTTGTGGATAAAGGCATCAATATATATATTGGGGGGAGGCACAATTTAGTTCATAGCACTCTTCCAGCAACGACTTGGGCACCTGAGTGATATCTAGTCAGGTAACAAAAGGTAAATAACATTTGCCATAATTACCGCCTAATTTGATGAGCAATCCCTTGTTAATGGGCTCTATACCTGACTCTGTTGTGGGGAGGAGATGCACCACTGTTCCCTGAGGAAAGAGAATATTCTCTTTTATTTTTTTAATATATTTTATTGATGTTTTACAGAGAGGAAGGGAGAGAGAGAGAGAGTTAGAAACATCGATGAGAGAGAAACATCGATCAGCTGCCTCCTGCACACTCCCCACTGGGTATGTGCCCACAACCAAGGTACATGCCCTTGACCAGAATCAAACCTGGGACTCTTGAGTCCACAGGCCGACGCTCTACCCACTGAGCCAAACCGGTTAGGGCAGAATATTCTCTTTTAAAAAAACCTCAACTGACTGGAAATGTGATTTTGCTCATCAGTCTCCTCCCCAGGCACCCTCCTGTTCTGCCCAGGAGGGTGGTGAGCTGGGCAGTGCTAGTGCCTCGGCTTGGCTGCCCTCTAGGCAAGGGCTGGTCTGTCTCACAACTTGGACTGTGTTGTCCCTCACGCTGCTTGTTCTCAGGTACGACCTCTGAGTAGTGATTCTTAAAAAGAGGATCCCATTTAGAATTTAACATGATTCATCCAAAATTTGAGCCACATGAAATTGCTAGTATTTGACTTATAAAGTGGAAATTGATATGGTATAAGCCAATCCATGGGTGTCTATCAGGATTTGTAATCTGCTCAAGTTCAGAATGTTATGGGGACAAGGTAGAGTGAGGAGTTATCCTTAAAATATTTTCTTTTTGGTGATTAGGAGCCATGGGATACAATGCTGTTGCTATTCATGACAATGCACACATCACCTCACCATGCCCTGGTCCCTAATGAAGTGGGGAGCATCAATTGGCCATAGTTTGACTGTAGCAGATGTGCTACATGTGACAAATGGTAAACATATTGGAAACTCTCTATTAAAACAATACTGCCTCTATACTCTGAACTTACATCCTAACACAATGTCATCATCAATAGGAAGTGGTATAATAACAAAAAGACTGCATTCTCTCTGTCCATTTAAATTGTTTCAACTTTAACTCAGTTTGAATTAAAGCATTTCTCATATCAAAAGCACAGCTAACTTACTTCTAAGTTATTTCCAGATGCCACTTTTAGTTCCAATATGAGTGAATCAAATGCTTGCCAGTTTTCCTTTGGAGCGTGCTGCCCTCACACTCTTGGCATGCGTCTTCAGGACATCTCTCCCACGAGGTGGATGGCAGGCCAGCTTGACTGTGGAAGTCATTTCCAATTATGGTGTCATTGGGATTATCCTCTCTCTAATCATGCATTCATAAATGAATTTTATGATTCCCAATTTTATTGTAAAAAGATGAACACTTTATATGTTATATTTCAAGAAAATTATATTCCTGGAACTGGGTTTAAAATATAATAATTTACATCTGAAGAAATAATATTTGGGAAAATATATGAAATATACCCCATAGCATAGGTGCTCTACATCATGAAGCTACTGATACTCTCATGAGATGATGGAGAGTAATTTTGAAATCTTGGTAACTATTGAAACAATGATATGACACATGCTTTCTTTTAATTCTTATAAGTATATTTCCCATTGGCTAAATCGTATTCACATTTAGTCCAATTTAAAAAATATTTACCAGTTTGAAAAAAAATAGGGAAAATCTTAAATATTTTAAAAGTTGTAGTTAAAGCTGCTCATTGCTACTGTAAAACAAATTACTTTCTTGCTGGTGTACAAACACACACCAAATTTAATGTCTATCTATATCCTATCTAATAATAGACAAAGATGCAAATTGACTGTACCTTCGCTACACCACCATTGGCTAATCAGAGTGATATGCAAATTAACCACCAACAAAGATGGCAGTTAATTTGCATATGTAGACGTGAAGTGGCAGAGTGAAGACCGAAGCGGCACCAGCCGGAGCAGCGAAGGCTTGAAGGTGGCTCCGGCCGGAGCGAAGGCCTGGGTCCTGGGTACCAGAGGAAAACTGGTGCCGGCAGCCAGGGGAAAGAAAGGCCTATTTGCACGAATCTTTTCGTGCAACAGGCCTCTAGTATATATATAAAACCCTAATAAGCAAATAGACCGAACAGCAGAACAACCTAACAACTGAAGAACTGCACAACTGATCGCTTTGACGTGTGCAGACCACCAGGGGGCATGTGCGGTACATGGCGGGCATCGGCTGTGGTGGGATGGTGGAGCAGGTGAGTGAGGATGCCAGACCAAGGCAGGGCGTCGGTTGCTGTCATAGGGGCGAGTCTCTGGTGGTTACTAAAAATTCTTTGCTCCCATGCTGCAGTCCCACCTGGCGCTCGCACCCACTGCAGGTGCTGGAGCCACCGCTCACACCCGCTGCCAGCACCAGCCCCACTTGCACCCACTGCTTGCACCGGCCCCAGTCACTCAGTGCCATCAGGCTCCAATCACTCCATGGCATCAGCAGGTATGAGCAGGGCTGGCACCGTTAGCACATGGGAGTGGCGGTGGGAGTGGGGCTGGGCAGGGGCATGGAGGATGGGCCAAGACCCACCCCTGTGCCTACCACAGCCTCACTGTCCACAGTTCCTTTCAAGGTGCATGAATTTGTGCACTGGGCCCCTAGTTGAAAATAAAACATTTGTATTGGTCTTGTGCTCTGGATACTAATTTTCTCTGGCTTTGTAATATGCATTTGTTTCTTTAATGATTGTTTTCCATTCTGAATGAGTTTTATATAATTGTTATATATCTATTCTGGACAATTCATTTCAAGAAGCATACCAACCATTTCTGTGGACATAATAATAAAAATAAAAGCATGCTTATAAACTAGGAAGAGTGGTGCAGTGCGGCGCAGAGGTTGAGTGTCCACCCAGAAACCAAGAACTCACTGGTTCAGTTCCCAGTTAGGGCACATGCCTGGGTTGTGGGCAGATGTTTCTCTCTATCCTTCTTTCTTCCTTTCTCTCTAAAAAATCAATAAAAATTTATTATATATATGTAAACTAGGAAGAAAGTTTTCTTAAGTTTAACCAAAATAAGCTGCCAGAGTGTTCTTGTAAGTTAGCAAGTAATGTTAATGGAGATACAAGTAAATGAAAAAGTTTAAAACAAGACTTCTACAAGAATACTCTGTGAGCTGAAGTTTATTAGATAAGAGTAGAAGTAGTTCATTTTTTAAAATAGGGACAAATCATTCTATGTATAATCGTTTTCCCCATATTGCATATAATGTGTCAGTATTTAAATGATTATTTTATCCAGTAAATTATCTTTAGTCTGGAACTATTTATAATATATTTAAATTGAAACTAAGTATTCAAGTATTTAGATAAGCAAAGGTTTTTGCCATATCTCAAAATACATGCCTACATAAGCCGGTGTCTATTCTTGCTGTATCTTATATTAATTTTTTCCCTTATGATATTTCACTAATGGCCTGGCCCCATACAATAGGAAATAATTGGTTTCTTAAGGAATAATTAGTTTTATTAGGAGTTACTTAATAAAAAGTGCATTGTGATTTACTTGGAGGTCATTGGCAAGAAAATTAAATCATAAAACCCTGAAAATGAAGCATGCCTATGTGCCTTGTGTGAAGCGATAAATAACCAGAAACTGAATTGATAATACTTAGTTTTAAAAGCACTATTTTAAGACTGTAGCAGAGATTGCCAAAATTTATCCAGCTCACTTCTCCGTTCATTCAGCTGAAGAAACAGATCTTCAATTAGAAATGTATCTAAGAATCAAAGATAACTGTGGAATTTGGATTTAAACTCTAAACATTGTTGAATATAATTAACTGTAAAATTTCTATAATTTACTTTATGTTTTACCTCATGAAGTGGTAGTGCTGGGGAGGACCCAAAAGTCACAAAATTCTGCCTGATAAATACACATCCATCACAAACTGAGCATTTTGACATTGCGGAACCCATTTGAAAGAATTCAATCTAAAACTGTTCACAGCAGCACATGACACATTCAATTTTTCTACATATGTTCACCTCATTTGGCCACTGGATGGTTTCATAACACATGGACACTCAGAAGCAAATATGCCATGGAAAAGGAAATCATGAGAAAAATGTAGAAATGTTATAACTCTTTAAAATATTCTACTCTATTTATTCAGGATTAACGTCAATACTAAAGATACATTTGAAATAAATACACATTTTAATAAGGTTTATTTACAAAATAATCTACTCAGTTTATTTCTAGTTTGAAACCAAACCACTATTATAGAGCTTAAATTAATAAAAAAAGATGTTAATATCATATTCAAAATTGGCATTCCCTGAGATGTTGACTGATACTTGAGGGAAAATTCAATCAATAAAAAAAGAGCCATGTAGCAAACTGTCTCTAATTAAAGACTATCCCAGAACACCTTCTGGAAAAATAATTCTTTTTTCCTCCTTTTCTGTTATTTTAATCTTCACCTGAGTATATGTTTATTAATTTTAGAGAGAGAGAAAGAGAGAAACATGGATGGGAGAAACTTCAATCGTTGGCTTTCCATATGTGCCCAGACCTGTGATCAAACCCAAAACCTAGTTATGTGACCTGACTGGGAATTGAACCCTCAACTTTTTGGTGCACGAGACAATACTCCAACCAACTGAGCCATCTGGCTAGGGCCAGAAAAATAGTTCTGTATAAGAATTCTAAATAAGATATTGTTTTTATTTGCCTTTTACCAATATTCTTTATCTACATCAGCTCAAGCCATGGTAGTTTTGTAAATGCAAGTATGAAATAGGTCTATGAGATAGATATTATTACTTTGTTTCATCATGGAAAATCACCAGGAGCCTGACAATATGAAACCTAGCATGATCTCAAGTGAGTCAATATGACCTTGAATGTTAAGAATGTAAGGTAGACCAATATTCAAGACTGTGTTGTAATATAAAATTGCAAAGGCTAGATCACTCATGAACATTTGTAGAGGCATAGAATCTAAATATTTTCTTAGTTTTTTTATGCACATTACTAAACTTGTTAAATTCAATATCTTATTTAGAAGAATAAGTTTAAAATATTTCTTGCTTAAATTTATTTTAAAAGCTCTGGGATCTTTCAACGAAGGGCTTTAATTCTCTTATAAATTTGCTTATGTCTATAAATTATAAGTTATCAAAAGAAGTAAACTAAGTAGACATATATCTCATTTGTTTATAAATTACCCTCGATATATCACAGGCTTGTATTATTTATTTGTAAAATTTATGTGTACTAAACCTTTACAGTTGTCAACTTAAAAATTACATTTTTTTCTAATCAGATGTTAAAGATTCAGAGGAGAAGGTTGCCTTTTCAGCATTTGAAAACTACATAGTAAGAAACACAGAGGATATCATTTGCAATGCAAAACATAATTTTATTACTATACTTATAGGATATATATGGAGTTCTTTATTGAAAGTATTTCATACAGTTTTCTTTTCCCCCTTCCTGGTTATTCATCTTCAAATAAAAGCTATAGCATTTTAATCTTAGAGTTTCCTAGGAAGTAAAAAAAAATGTACTCTATGTGGTAAACTCTGAATTAAATTAGAGATGCCAAATATATCTTTTAATTTAGGGAACCTGTTGGTATTTGCAATGGGTTATAGTACCTTTAGTTCGATTTTTTTGTATGTATGTGTTTATAATACATCTCTTTTAAGAAAATGTAAAATCAATGTTTTTTTGTCATTTTAAATAAATAGTTTAGTCTGACTAGTGGTTGTAGCACATTAAACTTCAATACCTGAGATCTAAGTAAAAAACTGTTTCATTAATTCATCTTGAATAAATCATAAAAGTACAGAAAATATAGGAAATGGAAATGGGGAAAATGCTGCAACTTATCTAGTTTATCCCCTGAGGCTATATAAAATTGTCACATGAAATATATCCTCTAGTGTTTTATCTTCCCATATTAAGCCATTAAATGGTCCTGGTTCAATACATACTGAGTAATTTCAATGCTCAACTCAGCACAAAATACACACATGGCAGAGTTCTAGTTTTTGAGGTGGTTTGTTTATCAGGTATAGGAATCTTACAACCAACAGATACTGTCATGCAGGAATTTACTTTTCAAGAGGTGATTTAAGTAATTTAAACATTGTGTAGAGAGGACTGGCTAACTATTGCGAATGGGCCAAATCCAGCCCCACTGCCTATCTATGTAAATAGAGTTTTATTAGAACACATCTACATTCATTAATATTTACCTATTGTCTATGGTGACTTTTGCACCCCAGGTACAATGTTGAGTAGTTACAACATAAACTGAATGACCCACAAAGCCAAAAATATGTGCAATTTGGTCCTTTACAAAGAAAATTTGCTGACTAATTGAAGGGTCAAGATTGGCTTGCTTTTCTCATCTAAAATATTGTGTCTTTGTGTACTACATAATTTCATCCTATTTGTTCAAAATATGTGGCCTCATAATACTACTGGTTCTTTTTATTTCACTGTTAGTGATTGAGATACACTTATATTATAGGTTTATTATAATTCACTAGAGGCCCGACTCATGAAATTCATGTAAGGGGCTCCGCCCTCCCAGCCCCAGCTGCCTCAACCTTCACAGCCCGGCTGCCTCATAGCCCCAGCTGCCTCATGGCCCCGAGGCCCGGTTCACTGATCATTCAGGAAGGTTATTCCATAAGGTTGTTCCACCATCCGGTCTAATTACCACATTAGCTCTTTATTATATAGGATTGTGATTTTAATGAAACTAACTCCTGCTCTTCTTTTGTGCTGATTGTGTGATGTGTACATGAAGAACTAGCAATCACCTTAAACTTTATCACCGGCCCTCTAGTGCAGCGGTTCTCAACCTGTGGGTCTCGACCCCTTTGGCGGTCGAACGACCCTTTCACAGGGGTCGCCTAAGACCATCCTGCATATCAGATATTTACATTACAATTCATAACAGTAGCAACATTACAGTTATGAAGTAGCAACAAAAATAATTTTATGGTTGGGTCACAACATGAGGAATTGTATTTAAAGGGCCAGAAGGTTGAGAACCACTGCTCTAGTGCCTAATATTGTGTTTTACACAAAGCAGGGACTCAATATGTGTTGAAATTACATAACTTACATTTCAAATTTCAAATTAATTTCTCTAATAGAAATAATTCTGGCATATTTTGAAAAATGAATGCCTGTATTTCTGTAATTTTATTAGATTTCCATAAACTATCTTATATTTAAATGACCATTTGAAATGCAAATATCCAACTGAAATGCAAATATCAGACAGTGAGATAAGAATATGCTTCTACAATAAAAACTTTTCAGGGTAATAGGGTAGGGAAGTTCTGTGTTGACCTAGTCTGCAACCCACTATTCATTAATTCTCACAATCCCCTTAGATCATTTAGATCAAGAATACTTAAAAGTAGTCTTTCAAGTTCTGTTGAATCCCCATAGGTTTTACCTATACCGTGATTTTTTTTTTAAAAAAAAGAACAACTTTTCCTTTCACTTTTCTTCAAAGTTTAATTCTTTTATTAAAAACACAAGAAGGCCCCTAATGTAGATATTACATGTATATAGCTTTTTTTTTTAACATTGTAAGGGATAAAAGTTAATACATGATGGTTGCAGCTGGAGTAGTTGCACCTGAAATGGGAGAGAGAAGTCACTTCTCTAATTCTAAATATTTTTATAGAAGTTTTTGCCATGGAGTTGCATTACCTTTACTTAAAACGTGAACATCAGTAACTTAAAGAGATTAGATAAAATGTCTAAATGCTAACAGTTTGAACTCCATTACTATTCTAGTGATTTTGGATCAAAGATGCAATTTGTTTTACTTATTAAATTATGATTACCAGGACACTTATATTTTACATTTTCTGTTTATTATAACATTGAGAGAAACTTGTCCTAGACAGACGCAATTATTGCCAGTTTCTGATTTTTCCAACACTACAAGTCATTCCCTATTGCTAGAAGTATGAGGTGCATGAGGCTACCCTGCAAAGCTCCCAGCAATTTAGCCTTCTGAAAGGATTAGAAAATGGGCTGGGCTTATAGGCTCAGCCTACCCAGGTAATGAGAAATGTAATACACGATCGCATTCCCATTCTCAGAAGTCCAAATGGATTATCCATGACCTGGATCCTTCCCACCACTGTCAGTCCTAAGAAGCGACCCACTTTCCTGCTCCCCCTCCTCTATGAAACAGAGGCAGAGAGAGACCCCATCACTTACTTGTATGTTCAATTTTCAGTTTAGAAAATATAGTTAAAATATGAAGAGTCCTTCTTTGAGTAGTGATTCTAGGGAATCTTTTACTTTTCTAATTAAAAAAAAAAGATGAACAAAATGCCTAGTAATAAAGCTTAATTGTGGTGAATATGAGAGACTAATAATGTACCATAAGTTTTTAGAATTTTGTCATTTTATTGCCCAATATCACTTAGAAGATGGAATATTAAAAATAGATTCAGGAAAGAAGAAAAAAGATAAGTGGGGAGAAAGTTCATTCTACATTATACTTTTGTTGAGATTTCATGCCCAGCTTTGTTATATATATTTTGTCTACAGTCAGAAATCCAAGTGCTGTTCGAAGAATCGAGAAACCACGTAAGCTTGATGCAAAGTCAAGAGGAGAATGCATTTGTCTTGTCATGCTTTCCACCTGCTCACTTCAGAGGACGGCCTGGCGACATTCGTATTCTAACTAGCTGTCTCTGCCAAATAGCTCCCTGAATCTGTGTATAAATGATTCCCGAAGAAAATGACTTTCAGTGGTGTTTCCTGTCTTGTAGCTCTTTGAGGGAATAAAAGAGCACATTTATGGCGTTTTTCTCAAATCGGACCAAGGCAGTTATTTGTTGTGAATGATGCTTTTAGAATTGCACACTGGATTGTTTGGTATTACAGGACATACAGTATATACAGCAGCGGAGCAAAAAGCGACAAAAAGAATAATGGAAATAAAGAAGCAGCACTGCATGGCCGTACTGAATGGTATCGATACATTTTGGAACACTGGCTGAAGACGCTGCAGGTAAATCCATAGAAACAGGATTATCTCCACAAACGCGCAGGCTCTTTAGGAGGCAGCAATTCAGAGGTCTCCTGAAAGCAAAAAGATTCCTCTCTGAAAGGCAATATTTGTGTTTCGTCTTCAGAATGACTCCATGAGAACAGTAGCCCCAAACCACACATTTAAAAAATTAGCATTGTTTTCACACATTTTATCATATTATGCCACAACAGAGGAGTTTACTCTCTCTAAGGTTTTTGCCTGAGAGGCATAAAGTAATGCAGCAATTTTAGAGCCATGGTTTTTAAACTATAAAGTACCTTCCGATGGGGATCGCGGTCACAGGCCAGGCGATTCCAGTTCAGCAGGTCTGAGGGTGGGGCTGAGACCCCGCCTTTTCCTCAGGTCTCCGGGGGTGCGGAAACTGCTGGTTTGAGGACCGCCTTTTGAGTAGCAGGGTTTAAAAGGCCTCCTGAAGTCTTAGTAGTTAAAACAAGATGCTGTTGAATGGGTATAAATTTCAGTAATGCAAGACGAAAATGTTCTAGGGATCTATAGCACTATGCCAATAGTTAAAAATACTGTACTGTACACTTAAAAATTTGTTAAGAGGGTAGATCTCATGTTTTTGTTGTTATTGTTGCCATAATAAAAAGTATTAGTGCCCTGCAGGTCATTTTCTCCTCAGCTACAACTTTGTATTGATATCTTCTCTGTTCTTGTAACTCCTTTAGACCGGCAAAGTGAGCTCCATCAATTTGCAGACCAGCTCTATGTTCTCTGACGATTCTCTTGAGGAGTTTTAGAAATCTTCAGGTATAAACAAAAGAAATCATAAGGTTTCAATATGGTAATTTAATCTGGAAAAGATTATTGCTGTCTTTTTACCTATTTTTTCCTTTTCCTTTTTTTCAAGTCAATCCTGTAACCCCTTAGGAATACAATACCTGAACATGTTGGTCTGTGTGTGGCTAGGACATACAGATTGTTGGTTGATACAGATCAAAGTTGATGTTCTCTATTTGGTATGTAGGACATTTGCAATAAACTTTGTTTGCTTGTTTGTTTTAAGAAAGATTTCCTAGATTTGGCAAAATATTTCCAAACTACATAGAAAAAGAGACTCAATATATTCCCCATCCTTGATATATTCTTATAATGATAACTAGAGGCCCAGTGCACGAATTTGTGCATGGGTGGGGTCTCTGGCTGGCCTGGCCCGATGGGGGCTGATTAGGGCCAGGCTGGCGGGGGGGAGGGGATGTGGGAGGTTGGCCAGCCTGCCCCACCCCGGATCAGGGTGAGGGGGCCAATCCGGGGTGGGGCTGGCTAGGGAATGGAGCCGGCCAGGAGGCGGGGCTGCAGGAGGTTGGCGGGCTGGCCCTGCCCCCAATCCAATCCGGCCGGTTGGCTAGCCACAGTGGGTGTCATAGTGACCAGTAATTCCGGTCATCCTGGTGTTCTGGTCGCTGGCTTTTTATATATATAGATGCTACATAAAGAGTTAACTAGAGAGCTTATTACTGTTTTGTTGTTGATGTTTATTTGGCTATTTTTAAATTTTTATGGTTTATATTAACTACATGGAACATTGAATTTATTTTGAAACCTTTATGCTTGATGCCAAATTTCACTATTCAAATTTTTTATATGTATCCCATTTTCCAGGTTAAACTACTATCAGGAAGTTACTTTTCTTATGCAAATATAGCTTAAAACACAACTAAAATCTTATGGTACAAATATTGATTTCATCATGAGAAATCAGCAAACAAAAAAAAGTTAGATGTAATCTTTATTTAAAATTACCTATGATGAAATAAAATTTTAAATATCCATAGATTCAAGAATATCCAAATAATTAATTTGTACTGATAATGAGGAGTATGTGTCTGGTGGAGAGGAAGCCAGCTGAAGATAAAGAAAAATAAACAAAAAACACAACCTCCCTTCCCCACCCCCCACCCCCCACTCCAAATGCTGTGCGTGCTCAATTAGTAATAAAACATGGGACTTTTGGTGTATAAAATGGTCATTTTTTAAAAGAGAGAAACAGGCAAAACTACTTTTACAGAAAGTACTTGAAAGTTATAAAATTTGACTAAAAATGTGTATAAACACTCAAATATATATTGCAAAAGCTGATTTAAAAAGAAAACACAAGAAATCAATATGTGTACATGGGTGTTTTAAACAACATATACTTAAGGGCTAGCACATGTGTCACACATGATGCTGAGTGGAAACCATTAAGAAGAGAGCCATCTAAAATTGTTGTGGCCAAAAGTCTGTTTAACGCTATCACACACGTTCCATAGAACTTACAATGGTTTCCGTGATTCTGGCCAATGGGGAAAATCAGTTTTCAATTTGGATGCCAATCAGGAAGTTAGTCGCTCCTCAAAATATAAAACATAGATCCCTTCCCTGTAGTATGATCAGAGTCACAGAATGGGAGATTTTGAGAGGAGACAGACAGGCAGGAAGCCAATGGGCCTCATAAACAGAAAGAGAAAAGCACAAGCCATGTGAGATGAAAGGAGTGTGAGCCGCAGAGGGAAGACAGCAGAACTTGGAAGGAAGCAAAGGGATACTCATGGAACAAAAATGAATAAAACATTCTAAGCAATAGTGGCTCATTCTAGTTTTTTAAGTGAGTGACAAGGAAAAGATTAGAACTTTATTTAATAGTCAAATGTTGTTACATATACCTATGCATATATTTATGGTTAAATTAATTGTATCACAATATATATGTTTTTGATTTCATTTTGTGTTTTAAATCACTCCAATTAAATTAGCCATGTTTTTCATAAAGTTCTGAGTTAAAGACACCCCTCCCCCCCTGGCAAGTATTCCAGGCACACAGGACTTTCAGTGTGAAAATCAGGACAATCTTTAGGCAAACTGGGTAAGTTGTTCATCCTACACAGGTATGAACAGTTTGAATCTCAGGGACCTGTTTTCCTCACATAAGTTAGCAGGTACTTTATTTTCTAATTTTGAGCTATTATTTCATTTGAACAAGGGAAAGAGTAGGGCAACTAATTTTTTACTTGGAGAAATAATAAGAAGGAAGAGAAATATTTGAAAATTCTACGAGTGACTCATTCAGCTTCTATGTACTATATGATCATGCTGGTGTTTTTTCGACGATGTTAACTGTTCTGGTTCTATAAGATCTCAAATCACTACATTTGTTTGTAAGGTTTAATTACCTTTTAGCAGAAAGAAGCCCTGCTGTTAGGGCATCTGGTCAGTTTCTCATCTTTATGAAGCGAAGGGAATGCAAGATTCCAGCCTCATCTCCCGCCCAGTTGGTTCAGTGGCACAGTGTTGCCATTCTGTGCAGCAACTGTATTGCTTTGTAATTAAAGCTCTGGTGAGTTAAGTCCATCAGGCTCAGTAACGTGTAGATCATGAAAGAAAAAAATATCAAGAGAAATTTTCTTCACCACATGAGTCAAGTAGCTCAGAAAGAAAGAGAACAAAGACATAACCCTGAAAGTGCACTTACCTTTCAGGGTTGTTTCTTAGAGTCACATTGATTTATTTGAGCTCGGCAGGATGTTCCTTTTTTAAAAGACCTAATTTACTAACAGTGTGGGATTTTCCAAGTTTTTCACTCCCCTCAGATTACATTTTCATTTGCTCTAGCAGTAAAGACCGCTCATGCCGAGGCAGCACAGTGGAACTCAGTGCGGGAGTCTCTCTAAGGCAGAGACATTCCCATATATCTTTTTTGTCTTGTCTGGAACCTTTTCAGGGTCTTTAGGTCCGAAAAATGGAGAGCAATTCGGCACTCATTGTAATTTACTATCACTATTGACTTCATTTCCTTTTTTGTCCAGTTGAGGAAGTTGTGTCTCACAGGTTTCATTTTTTAATAGACCAGATTAAATAACCATCCTAACTCATCAGGAGGAAAAAAATCTGTAATTGTTCTGCTTTTGTTCAGTTCTCTAGGACGTAATAGGATTAAATTTTATTTCTTTACTTTGAACTTGGGGGTGAAAAGGTTTGAGCAGGGTAACTCCAACTCAGAATAGGGCCCTCTATAATGTGTCGTCTAAACCTTGGCACTTTTCAGAGTGAAAGGGGATGTTATTAATAATTTTGCTTGAACACCTGGTGCAAAGCAGGTTTATCCCAGGCAAACCAGGACTTGCAGTCACGCTTAGTGGCCTCTAGAGGGAGTATCAGAGTTCTCATCTCCAAACTGAGTTAAAGTGGGTACCTAGAAAAGAAAGGGAGTGGAGGGAAGGAGGCCCTCTTGGCCAGGCTTGAGTTCATCTCACTGGCAGTAGCTCCCCACCAGCTGTTCCCATGGCTCTGGGGTTTGCTCACTGGAAGTTGCTTTCTTTTCAATTTGCCATTGTGGTTACACCTGAAGGGAAATTAGAAAATGTCTTCCGTGGGGGCTGAGCAGATTTCTCAGCCTGCTTCTAGCCAGTACCAGGTGGAGAATGCAAAAGTTGATTTGTGAGTAATGAGTTACTGTATGTTTTAGTCTGGTGGTTCTTCGGGTGGGGGTAAGCGGGAGAGATCAACCAAAGGACTTATATGCAAGCATATAGGCCTAACCAATGGACACAGACAAGAGGGGGGTGAGGGCATGAGTGGGGGGGGGGGATGGGGGGTAATGTGGGGATAAGGACACCTATGTAATAACTTAATAAAAAAAATTTTTTAAAAAGAAAACAATGGAGATAATAAAATAATCAGTGCTGTTTTAAAAAAAAATAACTTGAGGTAACTTTTTATCTATGTATTTGGTTACCATTAGCTCTGCATATAAATAGCCAAACCCCACATTTTAAATACAACAAGTTTCTCTTTCTCTTTCCCTCTCTCTCTCTCAATTTATTTTGCTGGCAATTTGAGTTGATCTTTTGTTGTTGTTAATCCTCACCCTAGAGCAGTGATGGCGAACCTTTTGAGCTCGGCGTGTCAGCATTTTGAAAAACCCTAACTTAACTCTGGTGCCATGTCACATATAGAAATTTTTTGATATTTGTAACCATAGTAAAACAAAGACTTATATTTTTGATATTTATTTTATATATTTAAATGCCATTTAACAAAAAAAAAATCAACCAAAAAAATGAGTTCGTGTGTCACCTCTGACACGTGTGTCATAGGTTCGCCATCACTGCCCTAGACTGTGGTCAGCAAACCGCGGCTTGTTAGCCACTTGCGGCTCTTTGGCCCCTTGAGTGTGGTTCTGCCACAATATAGCTACGCCATTGTGCACGCAAAGTGCGGTTCATGTTTTCATTTAATGCGCATAAGTGGGATATAGTGTATATTATCTTATTTTTTGATGCTTAAAAGCCCCTGGCGGATAGCAAAGAGCCGCATGTAGCTCCCAAGCCACGGTTTGCTGAGCCACAGTTTGCTGACCACTAACTATAGGGCCTAGGATATTATTTCTATTTATTTTTTGAGAAGTAGGAGGGAGGGAGGGGGAAGAAGAGAGAGGAATGAGAGAGAGAGAGAGAGAGAGAGAGAGAAACATCAATATGAGGGAGACACATCGATTGGTTGCCTCTTATATGCACCTCGACTGGGGCCAGGACCAAACCTGCAATTCAGGTATGTGACCTTGACCAGGAATCAAACCTGTTACATTTCAGTGTTCAGCCAACACTCTAACCACTGAGGTTCTGGCCAGGGCTATTACTTATTTTTTAAGGATATCTATACTTTTAGTTTCTTACTTGAGTCATTTTAACTAATTCAAAGGATTTGTTGGGTACCTAGATGCTCATGGATCCTTCCTTCCTCCCTCCCTTTCTTTTTTAAGTTACAAAAATGCCTTGATTTTCTCCTTACTCTCAGGGAGACTGAGTTTTAATCAGCCATAGTTTTTCAAAGTCCTTCTTGGTTATATCTTAGATTTTGGAAATGGCAACCAGTTACATCTTCTACCCCACATTTCCTGGAATTTCAGGACTTTCTCAATTGTTTTCCAATGTGTTTGCAATCCGTTCAAGTCTTTTCTGAACCAATTTAATTTTGTAATGCCTTGTCTAATGCAACCCACTCAAGCTATTAATATCCTGTTTTCCCATTCTACAACCAAAGCCAAAATATATATTTGATACATCATCTGCTTTCTAAGCTACAGCAGATGATAGCTTTACTAATTGTTTTGCCATGCAAGCATATCATCATCTTTCCAGCCTTCATTAATAATTTCTTCATCACCTACTATCTGACACTCAAAAGGATATATATCTATATATAGATAAATAGACATATGTATATATGTATAATATATAGATATGTAGATATTTGTATAATATATAGATATATAGATACCTGATTAGAGCAGTATTTCACTTTTGGGTATCACTTTTTGTATAATAAGCTTAGCTAAATCAGATTGTGGTAATAAATGACACCACAAATCTCAGTGGCTTCACAATGACCGTTTATTTCTTCCTCATGCTACTCCATCCATCATGAGTCAGTTTAACTCCTCAATCCAGAGCCCAGAGGAATGGAGCATCCCTTATCTTAGACATAGATGAGTGGACTAGTGGATTAACCAGTAGTTCTTAAAGCTTCTGCAGGATAGTGTCACATGCCACTTCCTCTCACTTTTCATTGGCCAAATCAACAGAATGGGATGATTATTTCTTCATCATAATGAGCCCAAAAAAGAAGTTTCAAATTTGGGGAAAATAGGGTTATGAGGTCATTAACTGTTCCTCCCTCCCTCCACCCACTACCATTTCATCCCATGCTTTCCCTTTGTGAACTGTCCCAACTCTATTTTCTTTGTTCAACAAGATAGGCTCAAAATATTATGGGCAGGTAATAAATGAGCATCTATACTAATAAAAGGGTAATATGTTAATTAGACCAAATAGACCGGATGTCTTCCAGATGTCATTCCGGACATCCTTCCTGACAAAGCCGGGGCCCGGGCGAAGCCACCTGAGGTCCCAGGTGCCAGGAGCTGGCCAGAGGGAGGGAAGTCCGGGTCCTAGGTGCCTGCCGGTGGCTGGAGAAGGGAAGCCTGGGTCCTGGGTGCCGGAGGAAAGCTGGTGCCAGCAACCAGGGGAAGAAAGGCTTACTCTTGCATGAATTTTGCACATTATTGTGCATTGGGCCTCTAGTATTTAAAATAAAAGAATTCACTCATGCTTATTTATCAGAAATCAAACTTCCTATTAAAAGATAAAGAGCTAGAAAAGTAAATGAAATCAGTATTCAGTTTTATGCTTTTTTCATAAACTTTATAGACTCCAAAAGACTACTAGATTTATATTTTCAATATGCGTACAAAAGAACAAATATTATTCATGCATTTGATAAGCTACATATAAATAAAGGAAAGAAAAGAAGGAATATAGTTAAAAACACTATGAACCAATTGCATATTTTATCAACTAAATGAGTAACAATGTATAATTTTATATGTATGTTTGTATCAAAACAGTTCCATCACTTTTAAATTAATGAGCAATGGTGCAATATTATGTAAATGTTTGGATTTGAAATCATAGGATTGTAGAATGGAATTTCTAGCTTTAGTATTTATTAGCTGTGTACTTAGGAAAGAAAATATTTGTGAAACCAATATGCACCATTATTCAAATTGGAGAAGGGATAAGATTCTTACTAAAACAATTTCATTTTTGAATTAATCATTTAGTTCACTAACATTATTGTCAGAGCCTCACTTTAGTTGCTCCAAAAACAAGAAGGACCAATAGAACCTGGCAACATAAGAAAAGAGGAGACTGGAAGACTTTTCTGGAAATTCCAGCACCAGACCATCACGGGGAACACTTTTTCCAAATCCTGTAAAGCATGGTACGCAATAGAGAAGCTGGAATTTTGGGATGAAGCAAACGAGGAGGCCATTGGCATGTACTTTGTTGTTTATTTATTTATTTAATATGTTTTTATTGATAGAAAGAGAGAGAGAGAGAGAGAGGAAGAGAGAGAGAAACGATTGGCTGCCTCCTGCACACCCCTTGCCAGGGATTGAGCCTGAAACCCAGGCATGTGTCCTCACTGGGAATCAAACTGGTGACCTCTTGGTGCATGAGACAACATTCAACCAAGTGAGCCACACTGGCCAAGGCAGCATGGACTGTAAAACCTCTGGTGCCAAAAGGAGGATGGAAAATCTTTACCCAAAGGGCCAAGTTGGATTGCTCATAAGCACACAGTTGGTCTTAGATAATGACAAGAAAATATATTAGAGATTTATTGGGTAGCTAATAGCCAGGTTCTGATTATCACTGACAAAATTGACACTCAGGGAGGAGGGCTCTGAGATTTTTTTTAAATGCAGCAATAGAAACAATACCTTCCATTTATTTTGCAAGAGATGCACCCAGTGGGAGAGACAAGTTAAAAACCACATACATGAGATAGAATGGTTCTGGGAGTGACATAGTACTGCATCTCTCTCCTCTTCACCACTGTCTTCCCCAGAAATATCTCCACATCTCAGGAAGGTAATGTGGGAAATGAAATGTAATTTCAACACTGTGTGGACTGAACAGGCACCTTAGAAATAAAAGCATAAAGTTGCTCAGCAACCTAATTTTATTTTGTGAGACTTCCAGTTAGTTTAGAAATCATGAAAGAGAGAACTTCAGGCCATCCTTAATATTATGCTTTTGTTTTTCTAATTTTGTACAGGTGAGATAGTTCGATGTAGAATCGTGCCATAAGCTTTAATCCAGCACTCTTTGGAACTTTCCAGAACTGATCCTTTGCTGCCATTGTAAAACCAGGGCACAAAACCAGTCCTCTGGCATATCTCCATTCCATAAGCAATTCATTCAGATTCTTTAAATTCCCTGGAAATACTTGGGTAGGCCTGGCACCATGACATTATTTAAAATGTCCAGATGATTCTTTTTTATGGTCTTATTGCCCATCTTGGTTTTTTCTTTTCTTCTTCTTTATCTTTATATTGTTCTAATTGCTAGATTATACATGTATAAACATGTCAGCTTTTGTTTATAGACAATTCAGTTAAGGATTCATCTTCAGTTTTATAAATAAGCCATTCTTTTATATAAAATAAATAAATGTAGAATAAGCTATTCATAGTGTTCACAATTCTCTATACTTATCTAACTGTGACTTCTCTTCCCATACCAACCTATGTAGGTATAGTTAATTTCCTATCAGAGAAGAAGTCGATTTAAATCATAACTGGTGCAGTGATAAATCAATCACAAAAAGATTATTAGGTTTTTTGTTTAATTCTTGGGATTATTCTAGACTTTTCTTTCTTATGGTAGAATTTTTATTATTATTATTATTATTATTATTATTATTATAGCTTTAGAGCAGTGGTTCTCAACCTTCCTAATATCGCGACCCTTTAATACAGTTTCTCATGTTGTGGTGACCCCCAACCACCATAAAATTATTTTCATTGCTACTTCAAAACTGTAATTTTGCTTCTGTTATGAATCGTAATGTAAATATCTGATATGCAGGATGTATTTTCATTGTTACAAATTGAAGCATAGTGATTAATTAAAGCATAGTGATTAATCACAAAAACAATATGTAATTATATATGTGTTTTCCAATGGTCTTAGGCGACCCCTGTGAAAGGGTCGTTCTACCCCAAAAGGGGTCGTGACCCACAGGTTGAGAACCGCTGCTTTAGAGGGTAGCCTGTCCTAATTAGATTCTTGATGAGTTTGCAAACTCTGGGAAGAGTTGGAATTTCCTTTCTAACAATACTTTGTGAACAATATGGGTATCATGAAGTGGGGAGAGAGTGAACGGGTAAGAGGGGGTGTTCTATTTTTCACAGAGCAGTTTTCCCTGGAGCTTACATGCTGTTTCCCATCAGTGCTGCAAACCAGCAGGGTTTTTAGAACGAGTTGCAGTATTGCAGATGTTTCAAGCCATTAACATATGATTTGAATACCATTGTGGTAGGATTTGCTACAGATATAGTTTTGATTTGCAAACTAGAAATTAAATGTCTCTCCATTAATCCAACACTGTTATTTGTTCCCAGAAAAACCAAAGACTTAGTTTGCTACACTTTGTACTCAAATACAAGAGAGGTGACAAGGTTTGACATGTGTCCGTCCTTTCCACACCAAGTATGTGAGAAGATTCCCTAGGAGGTTGTTAGCTGGGTACTACATCTATTTGTGAAGTGGATGATAAACTATTGTTCCTCTTGTTTCATGACCTCTAGGGAGAGGAATGCAATTTGCACAGTGCAGCGGTAATAACCAATGTGACATTTTCAAAGGAATCTAATCATGGAATCTAAATATTCATACCCAGGGCCTCTGCTGAGAGTTTTTTTTTCTTTCTTTCTTTGAAAAAGTGCTCTTTGAATAGAAAAACACATTGTATGCCTTCAGATAGGTAAACATTATACTTTTAAACATATGGTTCATGGAGCACTATTTCTGCAAGTTACTTTGGAACATACAGTACTAGTCATCAAAGCCTTGTTAGCTGACCATACAATATATCAAGCAACCTTTGCGAAGACACCTTTAATAATTTCACAGACACAAGAGTCTTAAGTTGGCATCATCCTATGCAAAATAGGTAGTTCAGTCAGTCTACATGTAATAGATTTTTTAAATTGTTAACATTATAAACTATTTTTGGAGGAAATAAAAATCAAATACTACCAGAAAGCTAGAAACCCATGTGCTCTGATGAACAGAGGTGGAGTCTCAGTTCTGCATTTATGGGGGTCCCATTCGGAAAGTTTTATAATGTGAGTATCTCCTTCTATGAGCTGTAAAGAATTTCATTGGAATTTCAGTCTAGAGTCTATATATTTAGGATCATTGATGGGGTGAGACCTTTCTACTCTCTTCACTGTCCTTGGCGACTGGCTATGAGTATAAAAACATGTTTATTTTCAGTCTCAAGTCATTTTATTTCAAGAGACCTGTATGCTGGATTATTCCAAGAAAAAAAATCAGAAAATTGTATTATCATGAAGAAAAAGATGCTTTCCAACTACTCTTTTTTAAAAATCCCATGTTGTTGTTTTTCCAATTTATGTTAACAAGGGAGAATTTGAAATGTTAATGTGACTTAACCCTAAGAAACACTGCCTACAAAACAGCTAGAGGGTGTGTGCTGTTTCTACAAGTCACTTAACATCAAGAAAGGTAGCCTGTATATCCTGACCTAGTTCTACTAATTTGCCCTGAGGCCAGGCAAAAGAGTGTGCACTTGAAGGAGATAAAATTTCCTTTCCTGGAGCCACTTTAGATTGAGGGACACATTGAGTCTGGGTGAGACTAGAGAGATTGCACCACAATCAAGGTGCAGAGCTGCTATTGGGTTTGCTCTTGCTTGAGAGGAAGAATACCCTGCAAATGGGATGGGTAGACATAGTGGAGGATGACAATCTAGAAATGAGAGAATGGGAGTCCCTGATAATCAAGCTGGGGCATCAGAACTGTCAGCGGGTATAATGGAATAGAAGTTAGGGAGTAAGTATAGAGAGAAGCTGGAATAAGCTAAATGAGATGAAATGCTTAGTTCAGGAATGTGGAACATGTTGCTAAGAGCCTAGAACAAGCAAGTTAATTTATAGTGTTCCTTTTGGAACATTTGGTACGATGCTAGCAATTTACAATGCAGGTAGCTGCAAGGACAGCAGTTTTGACCTGAAGCAGAGGTATGGCTCTGCAACCCAGACAGCAAAGGACTTTTTCCTTCGAAGGACAAAAATCATACTAAGGGAATTTGTTGAACTTCAAACTAGAAATTGTCTTTATAATTATGCTTTCATTTTTATCCCCATGGGTTTTTACAGCTCAAAGTTACAGGGACTTCTCTTCCCAGCTCTGGAACCCTGGGCTGGGGGTCTGCTATGGAGCTAGGACCCCTTGCTCCTCATGGAAGGCTCCTGATGAAAAAAGCACCACACGTGGGTGTCAGACCAGCATGTTCCTGCTCTATACCCCTCCTACCAGTCTCAATGTGCTTTCTTCTTTACTTCTCTAGTTGTAGGACTTCCAATTCGCCAACTTTCAGGCGGTTCTGAATGATGGTTGTTCCGTGTTTTAGTTGTAATTTTGATGTGGTTGTGGGAGGCAGTTAGTATAGGTGTTTACTTACGCTGCCATATTGGTTCTCTATAAGATACTCTTTATGCAATTAAACCTTTCCATCTGATAAAATGGTATGCCATACAGTAAAATTCTGTGTTTAAAAAATATTATTTAATATTGCTAGCAAATTTATATCATTCTTTCTTTGTAACCTAACATTTCTTTTTATATTATCCCAAGGGTATTATTTCTATAAAGTGTCAAATGTTTGATATTTAAAATTAGACAATAAAAGAAAATATTAAAAAGTAAGTAAGACACTTACTTAAG
Organism: Myotis lucifugus; assembly: GCF_000147115.1. Taxonomy (NCBI): domain Eukaryota; kingdom Metazoa; phylum Chordata; class Mammalia; order Chiroptera; family Vespertilionidae; genus Myotis; species Myotis lucifugus. Next base: position 3,054,625 of record NW_005871144.1, on the reverse strand, counting down.
GTGATAAGACACTACCACCTTACCACAAATAATAACCTTTCCTAATATGTACCAAACATCTTTTCAGACACTTATCTCTACAGACTTACATGTTGAAGTATAGACAGGCAGACATGAAAAACAAATTAATAGCATAAAAAGGGGAACATGCTATATATAGATTTTAATAAAAATATCACATTACACTTAATTTGGGCTATTGTTGTTTTTGAAGAAAAAACACAGATGTGAAACTGTAAGAACCTAGATAGTGTTTTACCAAGAAAATATATTACTGTCTAAAATAGGTATCTTAGGTGAAGTTAAAAAATATGTATCAAGAACATAATGAATTAATATCATTCTGTTGTTCTTTGCACTGCATGTATCCTTTGTAATGTTAATTGACCTCTTGCTCATAGAAATTGATTTCTAGTTCTTAGATACTTTCTTTTTCTCTCCTTCTGCAACCAGATATATATTGATTTTTCAAAATGTATCGCATCTAGATTTTGTTCTGTAAACATTTTTTTAAGTTTTATTTAAGTTCTATATTTAAAGTGGATCTTAGTTTCACACCCGGTTTAAACTATGGTTTCTTCTTTCTTGAGTTATATATTTTTATTCGACTGACTTACTTGCCAAGTGGTTTCTCAATAGGGACCCCTGGGTGGTATTTCCTTGAGTTATTTCATCTTTAAAATGTCTGTCTGTTGATTTATACCTTGAATGACAATTTGACTAAGCATAATACTCATGGATCAAATTGTCTTCTCAGAACCTGAGACATTGTTCAATTTTCGTTGGCATAGAAAATTGCTGTGCCAAAGTTTGAAGCTAACTCTATTTTTCTCTTCTTGTAGCTGATCTTTTATTCTTTCTACTAAATCTCTAAATAATTCTCCTTATTCTTGAATTTGAAAAAAATTCTTATTAATTGTTTTGTTTCTTTTCTGTTTGAAAGCAAGTTATTCTTTATATTTTTAATGTGGCACATTTCATACTTTATTTAAGGGAAATGTCACTCTATCATGCCTCTAAATATATTTTTTGTTCAAAATGTCAAGTTTTCTGTTGATTTTTCATTGTATCTGTCTCTCCACACTTGTGCACACATACATGTGTGTGTATATGCAAATGTTAATATGTTATATAAACAAGATACATTCTCAACAATCCTCTGTAACTGTTTAAATAATTGCATTTTTTTCTATGTTCATTATTATTAACTCAAGCCTTTTACCTAGGTTTTAACCATACCTTCTCAATAATTGCTGTACCCAATTATTAATTAATTTTATTTTAATTTTTAAAAAATATATTTTTATTGATTTTAGAGAGGAAGGGGGAAAGAGAAAGATAGAAACATCAATGATGAGAGAGAATCATTGATCAGCTGCCTCCTGCATGCCCCACACTGAGGATCAAGTCTGCAACCCAAGCATGTGCCCTGATCAGGAATCAAACCGTGACCTCTGGTTCATAGGTTGATGCTCAACCACTGAGCCACACCAGATGGACTAATTCATTTTATAATGACAATGTTTTATTCTAATTTTTCATCAAAATTTGTTGCTTTGTTATCTCCCTGCTTCATTGAAACCATATATTTATTAGACTCCTTTAGCATGAAGATTATCCAGGCTTATTTGTATTATACTTTATAAAATATTTATGTACCATATTATATGTTTACAGAGTTTCAGTGTCATGTTTTTTGCAATTCTTTGTTTTAATTAATGAGCAGATATGCTAATTGCTTTATTTGTCATAGACATATTTGTGAATTTTTTTTTACATCCATCACATCAGAAAAGTATTAAATCATTGTTTGGGGGAAAGATATAGCTTTAAATCCACTTTCTGTAGCTTTGTAAGGCCAGGGGAAGCGGGAAAGGGGGCATAAATAGAAGTGTGCTGGGATTTTCCCTTGTTTTATCATTCGTGCATCTCTTACACGCAAACACCTGCAGCACTCCACTCAACCTCAGCTACTAAGATTTTGGTTTCTTACTTTGGTTTATATTTTTTGAATTGTGGCATAAAGTTGTATACTTTTTCCTTGTGTTGTTTTTTTTTTTGGTGTGGTGAATTTTTACTATTTAAATTAAAATAATGTAATATGTATTGAGGTTCAAAGGTCTAAATTCTTTCTACTTAACACAGAGCTCTTCTAACATAAATGGCTTTTCTAGATTTCTCTATTATCCTTAACAATATGTTAAATTTTCTGTTTTAATATTTCTTTATCCACTCATTTTGTTTTCTGATTAAAACAATTAAAAGTACAGATAATCCTTATAAGCAGTGAAAAAGGAATTCTGACAAATCTTATGTACATTAAAGAGATCATAAAGTTATTATAAACAACTCAATGATGGTGAATTCAATTTCCCATATAGATTTTCAAATATAGATTATAAGGTTAAGTTGCTAAAACAATACAGTTGACCAAAATTAACTTTAGAAAAATAGAAAGTATACTGACTATGTATTTTATATTTTAATATGTAATATTAAACAAATTGCATCTATTATTAAAAGCTTCCCAAAAGTCGGGGGGGAAGGCCCAGTGGCTCAGAGATGAATTATTATTCTAGGAATGTAAGACTAGTTCAACAGTTGAAAAATTAGTTTAATTCACTACATTAATAGTATAAAGAAGAAAAATCATATGATTATCAGCATATGTGCAAAAAAAGCATTTGATAAATATTTATATCCATTAAGGATAACTTAGAAAACCAGAAATAGAAGTGATTTTTTAAAAATCTTATAAATGTTATCTACATAAACAATGCAAATGTCCTATTTAATGGTGAAATATTGAATTTTTTCCCTTTGAGATAGGACTAAAACAAGGACTTTCGCTTTTTCATCAACTTTATTTCAATATTACATATAGGTTCACACTCAGTGTTTTGCAACTTCATGAGTATTTGTAGGCAGATACGTCTTTGCTGTGTGTGGGGGAGTGTACTGTACTTAGTAGGATGTTTAGTATTATCCCTCATCTCTACTCTCTGGATGCCAATATCACCTTGTCCTTACCCAGGTGTGACACCCAAAAATGTTCTTAGACATTATCAATGTCCCCTGGGTGTAGGGTGGGGGTAGTTACCTTCAGTTGAGGACCACTGTTCTCCCAGTGCAATTAAACTAGGAAAAAAAAGTGTGTGACTTGGAAAAAATATAATATATTTAGTATCTGTTGATGGTGTGTGTGTAAGTAGCAAATCCAAACTGATTTATAGATTAAGTTAATATGTGAGTTTAGGAAGATTCCTGGATTCAAGATAAAAACATTAATATTTATTCTACTCCACTATAACAAAGGAAATAAAATTTTAAATGTTGCCATTTTTAATAATACCAAAATTTATAAATCTAATAAGTGGCATGTTCATTCTCGGAAGAGGATGATAAAATATTAAAAAAATATTTAGAAGACGCAAATAAATAGGAAGATATATCATGTTCACTGTCTATACAATCTTATCAAAAATAATTTCAATTCTCTGTAAATAGATTTATAGATTCAATGAAATTCCAGTAGAAATGCTAGCAGAGTGTGTGTGTGTGTGTGTGTGACTTGACATTCTGAATATAAAATTAATAAAAAAAACACCCAGAAATGAGCCAAGAAAAGGAAAGACCCTGTGACAGAAGGATGGGGTGAGGAAGAATTACATAACAAAGTATCAAGATATTATAAAGTTATAATAATTAGAGATGATATTGATGAAAAATTAAGAAATTTATGAATGGAACATAATAGCCTATATATAAACCCACATGTATGTCGCCACTTGGTTTATGGCAAAGGTTGTATTGCACAGCAATTAGAAAAGAACAGTTTTTCCAATAAATAATATAGGATCTGTTGAATATCCATAGTGGAATAAAATTAAACTTGGCCTCTATCTTACGTCATATAGAAAATCAACTCCTAGTGTATTATAGATCTAAATTTAAAAGCTAAACAATAACATTCCTATAAGAAAATACAGGACAATATTTTTATGACCTTGGGATAAATGTAGATTGCTTCCACGGAACACAAAAAGCACCTACCTTAAAGGAAATGATTGTTCAGTTGTACTAAATAAAAATTAAGAATATCTCTTTATGAAATGTTAACATAGTAAAAAGGCACCTGGTGGAGCAAGAGAAGATATTTGTAAAGTGTACAAGTGACTTAGGGTTTGTGTACAAATTATGTAAAAACATCAAAGATCAATATGTAAAGGATTGAAAATGATACAAGTCACAAACAGGCACTTGACAAAATAAATATATGAAAGGGAATTAATCTTTAGTTGTGAAGAAACCACAATTGTTAAAACTAAATAAGATAGTATTATGTACCTATGTGAATGGCTCAAGTCAAAGAACTGACAATATTAAGTATTGACAAGGACTGGAGCGATGGGGACAACTATACACTAAAACTTATGGAGATTTCAATTGGCACATCTACTTATAAAAAGGCTTGATAGTAACTACTAAAGTTCATATTCATGTGGTACAACTTGGTTTCATTTAAAAGTATATATCCTACAAAAAGGGTTACACCTATGCATTTAGATGTAAGTACAATGATATCTGTAGCAACATGAATAATAATGGCCAAAAAGCAATGAGATAATTCACAAATCCGTCAATAGTAGAATAAAAATATACATTTTGATTATTCATATGGTTTATTTACACAACAATAAAAGAGAATAAGTAACAGCTATGAAAGTGAATGAATGACAGTTTTATGCAACATGTATAATTCTGATTACACAATGTTTCCCCAAAGAAGATAGATAAAAAAGAATACCTACTATACAATTCCATTAACATAAAGGTGAAAAACAAGCAAAATAAATCTTTAGTGTTAGAAATCATACTAATAGTTCTCCTTGAGTAATTAAGGACATAAAGGATTTAAATAATACCTCTTAGGTGAAGACATATTCCCTGAGAATCTGAAGAATATATCTTGAACTTTCTCAGAACAGACAAATCTGTTTCTGAGGGAAAATATTCTAAAGTAAAAGGGGATGTTAATGGAAATATCATTTGAGAATTAAAAATAGATGTATTTCACAAAGTAATTGGTGGTATCATCAAATGGATTTTCTTTCCCTCTTTCTTCTTCTATTTTACCCAAGTTAAATTCCACCTAGCCTAAAAAGTGGACATTTGAAGATTTTTATTAACAACACTGGAAATAATACTAGATTGTCTCATAGTTAGAGAAAAGGTAAAAATATTATTGATGTAGATTTTACGTTTGTAAGGGCAGTGGGTACTGAGTGATAGTTCATATACTTGCTCTGATTAATCATATTAAATACATTTGCATGGGTTTGGAAGCCCTGCTTAATTATTAACCTTAATGTAGAAGGAGTTGATGATATTACACTAAGAGTGTTTGGCCCTAGAAAATGGCATTTGGCATGCATCAAGAGTCCCTTGGCTTGCCAAGAAGTGCAATGTTAACAACCATATAATGAATTCGAATGAGCTGGTTTTGTGCTACATACCTATATTTCTCCTTGAAACTCCCTAAACCCAACATAAAAACAAGGTCATTAAGAATAAGTTTAACATCTTTGAAAGAGTAAAGATCAAACTCTTTACGTACTGCAGTTATTTAGTCTTGTACATATAGGATAAAATATGAGACTTCTAGCTAAGGAACTCCGTAACTGTTCAAGTAATATTCAACACTGAGCAACTTTAAGTGTCAGGCAGCATAAGACACATTCTGACCACTGGGGTCAGGTTCCTGTTGCTAGGCAGCACTAAGCATAATGGTAGGGATCCAGATTTTAAACTTATGTTATTCTCTCCTGTATTTAATAATACAGCTTCCATCTTTTAACAACACCTCAAAGGGGGGAAGAAGACTCTAGTTATAGGGCTAAGTGAAAAATATTTTTTCTTAAACTTTCTACATCATGACATTTCATAGCCCCTTTTTTACCTCTCCCCTCTTTCTTCCTCGTTATCACACTGTGGAAAATAATTCCCAGATGATACAGAGTGACTCAGCGATGTCATACTCTTCTTTAACCTTAGTTTAGAAAATATTTTATGAAGTGTAATGGTCAAACTTTTAAGCCAAATTTTAAGCAGAAGTGTGCTCCCTGATACAGGTAGCTGTACTTCCCTAGCTTATCAGATCAGATATTTAATAAAGACTGGAGATGGAAGAGAACAAGGGGAATAAATCAATACATTTTCCACCTAGCAGCTACTGTGCATATTTCCCTGGACTCTTGTCCAAGGGGGAGTAAGATTTTATTTTCTTAAATCAGTACACAGGAAAGGAAACAGTAGGAGGCTAGGGACAGGGATCAGTAGGGGAACCTGGGCCCAGGTGAAGTTCATTATAACTCTCTTGCTGCCTTTGTGTTTCGGTAGCAGGACTTAGGTAGCTGCAAACAAGAGTTATTTATGCTCCATTCTCCCAGCAGGACCTACGCACAAACAGGCTGTTTGGTCAGCATTCTATTCCAATAAGAAGAAGAAAAAAATACAAAAAATAAGAAGTCAGACTCCATTTGCCTTTCTGATGTATTTTTTTTCTCTAAGTTTCTTAGGGATAAACCTTTAGAATGAAAGGCCAGTGGAGAAACTAACTTTACCTCATGATGTGGCTAATTTATGAGAAGCTCAAAGGCTTGATCACTGTCATCTATTTCTGGCTCTCTGATGTAGCAGACAGATGAAGTGCACTTATAGCTGACAGATGTGGAAATCCATATATAGCCAGACAAATCTCTAGTGGCTACTGATGCAAAATAATATGAGTTGTTTCCGAAAAGGTCAGTTGAAATTTGCATTTGAATTTTTCTTCCTGGGGTGCTTTTAATGATAGGATCGGGTCCTCAGGCTCCCGCAGTAAAATGTGCCCTCCAAATTTGTCAATTACACGAAGGCAAAATCTGGGTTGAGGAAATGCTAAAGAAAAAAATGTGCTCTGAATATTTACTACATGCACAGAGAGTGGCTGTAAGATAACTGAATGAGAATTGTGACATTAATCTACCCTTGCAATTACTCTGTTAATTGGCAACTCGATTATCAAAATTAGAGTTCATTAAAGGTAAAATGTTTCTTCTGTAAATTTCATCTTCTGTACAAGATAATACAAAATATGATGCTCAGTGGGAAGACTATTTTATCCATTTGGTTCTTTTTATGGCTCACATTTTTGAATGCTAAATTGTGATTATCTGTCTGATTCATTCTTTTTAAAGAACTCATCATCCCTATTGTTTTTATTTATATAAAGCTAGATTGCTTTCATAAACTCTCTAATCCCAACTCTCTGCACTGTACAGTGAGTGAGGACTCTTAATTGCATTCACATTTTTCACTTTTTATTGCAAAGTAAAACAAAAATTCAAGATTATTAAAAGCCCATTTAGATCTATACACCATTCCATTATATACTCAATTTAATAATATTTTAATTAGTCATTTCAATGGCTTGACTCTAAAATTAAAGAAGTGTTGATTGTATAAAAATAAAGGTGTTATTGGATATTATAACTTAGCTTGAGTCAATTTGTTTTGCTTGTAGGGGGTCCTCATTGTGAAACATACGGGATTTTGTACAGTAGAGAGTACATGGTTTTTTTTCTTTTGTTTCCATAATTAGGATTGTTTGTTTGGATGCCATAATTTAAAAACAACAATGAGGAAAAAAGACAAGCTACTTTAATAAAATTGGTCCCTTGGCCACTGGAAGAAGTGACGCACAAAGACAATATCTCAGGGCAGTAAGTTTAGTTGATACCTTTTCCTATAATACAGTACAGATTACCTTTGTATCTTTACAGCATCCATCTCAGTGTATAACACATAACCAGCAATCAATGACTATCTCATGAATGAATTAGTAAACATCTAAAACAAATACTGTGCTTTCAAGAAGTACTTGTAGAGCTGTTTTGAAAAGCTAGTTAAGTCGCTGTGACTATGTATCTATAGGCACCCTCACACATATATTTAACTTATTGCTCAAGTGTATGAGTGGCTTTTATAAAAAATATACATTTAACATCAGAATCAGAAGTTAATTCAAATGGAAAACCTTAAGCTCCTCTTCTGTTTCTGAGAAGCATTATTCTGTAGTCTTCGTTGTCCTCAGAAATTTCTGGGGAAAGGGTGTTTTTTTTCTTTCCAAAAAAGCATATTTCAGTTAGAGTTGAAATGTCTTTCTAATAATTTAATCTGAATCCCATCTGCTGTTCTCTTAACCTGCTTCTCCTTGTCTTGTCAGTGCAATCAGAGTGGTCTTCACTCATAATTGCTCATGACTATGATGACTTCAGATAATTCCTGCAGTGCCCGCAGATAGACGATAGCAAGCTCTGAACAACTGCCATGTTTAGCAAAAGTCTTTTTTCTAGTTTCGTGAAAGATTTTTGTGAAAGCTGATTTTTTAAAGAGATACACTTCGCAATGATATAATACTTAAAGGTAACACTTTTAGGATGTAAAACTTAGGTAGTTTGCCATTAATTGTATTGGGGCAGTGATCATATTTATTTTCCGGAAAATAAAATCACACTATCAGGCTATCTAGTCAGTTTCCTATTACTTTTAGCTACTGAATACGAGAGGAAAACCAAATTTTCCTTCTTGATAACTTTTTCTATTCTCTACTTAGTTCAGTGTTCAATATCAAGCACTACTTTTAGCTATCATACAGGGTGGGGCAAAAGTAGGTTTGTAATTTGTATGGAAAATAATACAATAATTAATAAATAATAATTCAACAGTAAATTGCTTTGGTATTCACAACTGTAAACCTACTCTTGCACCACCCTGTATATGAAGTGTAATCAACAAAATATAACACAGGAAAAATAAGAAACCTTTTATTGTGACCTTTGACCTTTCCTTTTTCAGGAGTTTTACGATTTGTTTAATATTAAGTTCAGGATATTTCTATAGTTTTCTTCCTCTATTAGATGGCAAGTTTCTTGAGGATAAAAATTCTGCACAATTTATTTTTGAATATACATATATATTCCATATCATCAATCATAGTCCACTGCACACTCCAGGTGATAAAAAAGTACTTATGAATCAATACTTTTGCTGGGCTTCCATTGGCTATAAGGAAAAGAAACTCACTCAAGATAGCTCAAGTTGGTGATCATTTATTATAGAGGTAAATGAGAAGCTAATTACAATCTTAGCTTGCAAAATATATTGGTATGTGGCCTTAGAGGTACCAGAAGTAGATAAAAATTCTAGGTCTAAGATAATTCCAGCAATTTCAGCAGCAGGAATTCATGAAAATCTACTCTAGTGTCTCACCATTACTGCTTCTTAATAAGTTTCCAAAGTGTGTTTCTGAAGATTTCTCGCTTTCCTCTCTGACACACTTGCAAGATATTTTAAAGCTTATTTCACGCTTGCCCTGAGAACTGTCTTTCACAGAAGGTATATCACACACCCTTACCTATTGAAAACCAATGTGTTCTCTTTCAATATTTCATTGTTTTAGTTTAGATAGATGATAGATAGATAGATAGATAGATAGATAGATAGATAGATAATTAGGTAACCTATGATTTGGCAGTTCTTTGGTCATGTGTTTTCTGTTCAGGAGTAGGGAGGGGCATTCCTGTGGTCTACATGTGATGGTCCCTCAATAAGTCATTTCATTATAACCCTGCTTATAACACTGTGGATTGAGACCTCTCCCATAGAAGTGACCTAAGTATGGCCTTCTATCTTAATGGTACGTTAGATCCAGTACTCCCTATGCCAGGTTATTTAAAGATGAAAGATCTCAAACAACTTATTTTTTATCTTATGTCTGTTTCTAATCATAGAGTATTTATATTTTCAAAATTATATGCTAGAGTTTAAATTACTTTCTGTGAGGAAGTTGACTATTTTAAAGGTTCCATTAATCTTGCAAGCTATGGTCTTTAATATTTTTATAGTGTTGGCTCTTGTTTTCTTAAAGTATGTAAATAAATAATTGGGGTCCAATTCATTACTTCATTTAAATATTTAACATATAAGGTTATGGAATATCAAGGAATGTATGAGCAAACCCAAAATGAATAATATGGTATACTAAAGAATAGTAATATGTATAGATATATATGCTAGTCAGAGAATAATAGCCTGAGATAGAAGATGAGACTATGATGTTAATAATATGTGAATTGAGTTAGTTTAAAATGTCTCCTTCCTAAGGACTTATGTGCACACACACACACACACACACACACAGTTTTAAGATTTGTCATCAAAGAAGTGGGGTATGAACCAAGAAAAAAAATATATCTCACTGAATAAGGATTGCAGGAAATGTAATAGGATGCAGAAAGTTATGAAGGAAAAAAAGGAGTGTAAGATGTGGAAAGAAAAATGGTATTGAGGAGAAAAGATGAGGTTTTATAATCATATCTGTAAAAAAAAGAGATAGAAAATAAGCTCATTAATAAATTAGAGGAGTTATGAAATTAAAGAAATCAGTGAAAGCCTCAAATGATTGAGATGCTAAATTACTTTAACAAGACAAATGAAGAAAAGTAATATAAATAATTAGAACACAATAGTCCAAAAGTAAAAACTTACAAAAGTAGGAAATGCACACTTGAGAAACTAAATTAGGTAAAGTGCATTGAAATAATCTACAGCAGGTCCTTGAATAAGTCATTTCATTATTACCTTGTTTAAGAAAAAGGTTCTTGGCCTGGATCACTCTCTTTATGGTGTTTACACATTCTCCTCATGTCTGATGTCTGTGTGAGTTTTCTCAGATACTCTGGTGTCCTCCCATGTCTCAAAGATGTGCACATTAGGTGAACTGGTGTGTTTAAACTGTCCCAGTCTGAGTGTGTGTGTGTGTGTGTGTGTGTGTGTGTGTGTGTGTGTGTGTGAGAGAGAGAGAGAGAGAGAATGCGTCCTGTGGTGGAAGGATGTCCTGGCCAGGGTTGGTTCCTTGCCTTTAACCCTGAGATGCCTTTAAAGGCTCCCCACCCCCCAGTTCCTGAACTGGAATACGTGGGTTGGAAAAGAATTAACGTGGTTTTATTCATCATTATTCTATGCATAGCTTACACGTATTTCAATGTTTCATATTAGAAGTGTTTGAGGGGTTTATTTAGCAGTTTGCTGATGTCTATGTGACCAGAAATATGCCCAGACACTTCTCTTGTTTGTATCAGTTAGCCTGTGGTAAAATGGTTATGTGATGTCATTGCATTTAAAACCACAGTTTCTGAGAACCTATGGATGATACTTAGTGAGGGCCTATGGTATTTTGCATCAATTTTAGGAGAGCAACATAGACTTCACATGTGTTAATTTCATAATTCTCAAAATATTGCTTTGTAGATAGGAATGTTATTCCTTATTTGCCAGTGGATTAAATGGATGAAATTGCAACTGAAATTTTCTTAAAGGGAAAGAGTTTTGAGTCATTAGTCACTAAATAGATGTGTGACAACTTTATAACATTCCCAAATAGTTCTTGTTGTCATTGCTTTAATAAAAAAGGAGGGTGGATATAAAATGCAATAATCAGTACAAAGAGTTTGTGGTGATGCAAATCCATGATGGAGAATAGAATAGGAGAGAGAGAGGAGTAAGGTATGAGCCACAGAGAACTCTTTAAATTTTAGACTTACAGAGGTTATATTTGAAACTGAATGAAACATAACCTTTTTCCCCCTATTCCACAGGCTTGTTTAGTAAACCAGACTATTGTAATGTCTGCTGCTTATTTAGATGTTATTTGATACACTGGCTATCTGGACTATATTTGACTTGGACAAGCCAAATATTTAATAGTCACATAGCATATGTCTCACAGATTTTACAGTATATGGAGGAATCATTGCACCTACAATAAAAGCAAGCCATTGAAAATGAAGTAAAATGTTCAAGACCATATTAATTACTTCTATCCAGTTGCTATCAGTGGCAGTCAATGTTTAGACACAATACCTCTGTGGATAAAGGCAAATTGAAATAGTTAATATCTTTCGTTAAACTGATTTACCAGCACTAGAATACCTAATGCACCTTTTCTGGATAATGGTAAAATATTTCACTTTTACTTATATATATTTTTTTCAATTAGACAGAAAAACCAATCATAATGATTTAGCATTTTGACTTCTTTAACTGTTGTTATAATTATTGGATCCTGCATTATAGGCAGAATTTATTTTGCATTCAATCTAAAACCCTGAAGCTGTGCTGGAATGTATATGCTTAGGAAATCTATTGATTCTTACTAACAAATGGCCTATGGTACATGGGCAAATCATATGTACCAAATGTAGAATTTAATGTGGAAAGGAAGGATGGTGGTTAAGAAGAGCTATGAACCTGTAACCATTTGGCATCTTCTATGCTTAATTTTAAAAAAGCTGTTTACAGGAAATGCTGTGCTTTCTATTATAGCAGTGATTCACAAATTGTAGTCCTAAAATGGGCAGTAGCAGTATCTCCTGGAAACATGTTAGAATTTCAGATTCCCAGGCTCTGCCCCAGACCTACTGATAGGGCCCCTTAATCTGTGTTTTAACAAGCCATCTGGTGACTTTAAGCATGTCAACACATGAGCACTACTGTATGAGTTTTTGTAAGTATAACATTTGGGCAGAGTTATTACATTTTAAATTGGAGAGAATCTGGGTTGTCATATATATCCTATATAATAAAAGGCTAATATGCTAATCAACCGAACGGTGGAACGACCGGTCGCTATGACGCACACTGACCACCGGGGGCAAACGCTCAACGCAGGAGCTGCCCCCTGGTGGTCAGTGCACTCCTACCAGGTGAGCACTGCTCAGCCAGAAGCTGGGCTCATGGCTGGTAAGTGCAACGGTGGTGGCAGGGCTAAGTTTGTCCGACTGCCACCTTAGAGGAGTGGGCCTAAGCTGTTAGTTGGACATCCCCCAAGGGCTCCAGGACCGTGAGTGGGCACAGGCCGGGCTGAGGGACCCTTCCTCCCCCTGAGTGCACGGATTTCATGCACCAGGCCTCTTTTGTGTATATATATACATGCACACACACACACACACACACACACATATGCATGTATACACACACATATACATATATATGTATATTTGAGATTTGGTCAGAATGAAGATATTGATTAATTTTGAAAAAAAAATAAATGCTTAAAATTATTACTGATAATTTAGGACAGTATAATTGTTAACACCTGCTAATGTATCTGGTACTGAGTCATTCTACTTCTTTCTCACAAGAAGTCATACTATATGGACATATCAATTTTAAATTATTTCAAAAATATTTTTTCCTTAACTTCAAACAAAAGTAGACTAAATTTTACATATTTAAAGTTTAAATTCATTAGTAGTAATTTATTTGTGGTTTAAATAAAAACAATAAAAATAATCCAAACAATAAAAGGATTTCTTGGTGTGGCCTGCGGGAATTGGGCCGAAACCGGCAGTCCAACATGTCCTGAGGGAAGTATTAGTGTGGAAAGCGGCAGATGGCTGGGGAGGAGACCAAGCCAGGCTTGGCACCACTCTGCTCCTGCTCATCCCGGCCCCACTGCACCTGCCGCTGCTAGGTAGGCTTGCTGCTGCTCTACTGCGGTCTCTATGTGCCCATCCTAGGGCGATACCAGCGTATCCATGAGGGAGAAGCAGCTGCAGGCTCACACCGAGTCAGTCCCGATGCCGGTCCTAATCCCAGTCCTGGTCCAGATGGGGGAGGATCGTGCAGGGGGAGTGTCTGAGGGAAAGGCTCCCACCGTCACAGCTGTGCTCACCAGCCATGAGCCCAGCATCTGATGCCCGGCGGTCAGCTGAGCGGCACTCCAGCTGTGGGAGCCCAATGACCACCAGGGTGCAGCTCCTGCATTGAGTGTCTGCCCCCTGGTGGTCAGTGCGCATCATAGCAACCAGTCGAATGTTCATATGGACAAACATTTGCTTAGGCTTTTATATATATATATATATATACTAGAGGCCCGGTGCACAAAAATTTGTGCACTCGGGGGGGAGAGGGGGTCCCTCAGGCCGTCCTGTGCCCTCTCTCAGTCTGGGACCCCTCGGGAGATAATGACTTGCTGGCTTAGGCCTGCTCCCGGGTGGCAAAGGGCAGGCCCAATCCCTAGGTGCAGCCCCTGGTCGGGCTCAGAGCAGGGCCGATTGGGGAGTTGGGGCGTTGCCCCCTGTCATGCACAGAGCAGGGCAGATCGGGAGGTTGCGATGCCACCCCTAGTCACGCTCAGGGTATGGCCGATTGGGGGGTTGGGGCACCGCCGCCTGTCACACTCAAGGCAGGGTCTATAGGGAAGTTGCAGCACCACCCCCTCTCACGCACAGAGCAGGGCCGATCAGGGGGTTGGGGCGCTGCCCCCTGTTATGCACAGAGCAGGGTCCATCAGGGGGATTGGGGCTCCGTACCCTGTCACACACAGAGCAGGGCCGATCAGGGGGTTGAGGAGCTCCCCCATGTCACGCACAGAGCAGGGCCCATCAGGGGGTTGAGGAGCTCCCCGCTGTCACTCACAGAGTAGGGCCGATAGGGGAGTTGGGGCACCGCCCCCTGTCACACACAGAGCAGGGCTGATCAGGGGGTTGGGGCACCACCCTCTATCAACCACAGAGCAGGCCCGATCAGGGGGTTGGGGCGCCACCACTGTCACACTCAGGGCAGGGCCGATGGGGAGGTTATGGCTCTACCCCGTCACACACAGAGCAGGGCCCCTGGCGGGGGAGGAGTTGGGGTGCCGCACCCCTGTCACACACAGAGCCGCAGGGCGATCAGGGGGGTTTGGGCGCTGCTCCTTGTCACGCTGACCCCAGTGCCGGGAGGCCTGGCTGCTCCGCTGATCCCGGTGCTGGGAGGCATATTACCCTTTTACTATATAGAATAGAGGCCTGGTGCATGGGTGGGGGCTGGCTGGTTTGCCCTGAAGGGTGTCCTGGATCAGGGTGGGGGTCCCCACTGGGGTGCCTGGCCAGTCTGGGTGAGGGGCTGAGGGCCGTTTTCAGGCTGGCGGGTGACTGAAGCTCCCAACCGCTCCTTTCTTTCTTTCTTTTTTTTTTTATTCTGGGCCAGCTTTAGCTCTGAGGCCTCGGCTGCTGAAAGCAGGTTTCTGGCCTTTGTTTACCTTCTGTATTTGATACAATGTTGCGGTCCGGCTGGCTGAAACCCAGCTGACTAAAGCAGGTTTCTGGGGTTTTGTTTAGCTTCTATATTTGCAACATAGTTGCTTAGAGTTGCAGCTGAGAGGCTGGCAAGTCAGGCGGGGAACGTTGGAGTCCACCATCACTGGAGCAAGCAAGCCTCCCTGTTCGCTTCAGTGCATGGCTGCCGGCCGCCATCTTGGCTGGCAGTTAATTTGCATATCTCCCTGATTAGCCAATGGGAAGGGTAGCGGATGTACGGCTAATTACCATGTTTCTCTTTTATTAGATAGGATAGATTTATTAATTTATTCATTCACTCCCTCAACCAGTATATAAGAATCTATTAGGTGTTAGGGCATATTCTTGTTGCTGGGAATAAAATCAACAAAATAAACTTCCTATTAATAATATATTTTCTTAATTCACCATTTAGAATTAGAATTTATCATATGCCAATTGATTACAATGATTTGATTTTTTATCTCCTTGGAAATATTTTAGCTCTAATTTACTTTCTATCAAATGCCCCGTAGATGGTTATTGGATTGGTTAGAAAAAATCATCTCAATAAAACTAGATTTGGGTGCCAAATACACCTCAATATATTGACTACATAACCTTGAGAAAGCCAGTCTTCCAAAACTCATCCATTTCATTTGCATAATGGCAGAGATAACAGCTCTGAATGTCCCCCAAGAGGTTTTGAAGAGAAAACTAGATAAGAACTTGGAAGTTTATTGCAATTGCTATAAAGCATTACATATGTTGGGTTTTTGTCTGTAACAAGTCACCATTTGTAAATTAATCAATTGCATACATTAAGTTCTGCCACTGACACTTACTAGCTCTTCGACCTTGAGTATGTTACTTTATCTCTTGGTACTAGAATCTCCTTAAATTAGTGTGGTGGTAATATTATGGAACTCATAGAATTGTTGTTTTTTCAAATAAGGTATAACAAACATGCGTAGACTACTGTTTAGTATATTGCTTACATTTATTAAGTGCTTACTATCTTTGTTTAAATTATTTTTAAAGAAACCTTTTCACTAAAATGATATTTAGGCTAAACGTAAATACTTAGGCCCTTATATTTCCCCATACCTATGAATATGAGCATATTTGGTGTTTCATTTAAAACTGACCCCTTGATACAGTGTAGGATATGTTTGTTTTGAAGAAAAAGAATGAACTATTTTAGCTACTCCCTTGACTCTAATGAAACAATGTCAAAAAGAAGATGAAGTTACAGGCATACCTTAAGATATTGCAGGTTCAAGTTCCAGACCGCTGCAATAAAGTGAGTCATAATCTTTTTGCTGGTGGAGGGTATTGCCTTCAATTTGTAAAAAATGCAACATCTATGAAGTACAATAAAGTGAAGCACAATAAAACAAGGTATGCTTGTATATGTACTTTTTGGTCTTTCAGTTTTCAGATTAACTTACATTTTCATTTGTTGATATAACTCTAGTGTTTTCCAAATTAAGCAAAATCCAATCAAAGAGGTAACATTGTTTGCTACTTATTTGTTTTGCCTGTATATCTTGGTGATGTGCATAGTTTACCACTGACTGAGTTAGCCATAGTTTCTCACAAGCCTGGATCATGTACCGAGGCAGGAAAATGTAGCCAAACAACTGAAAGACAAATAAAGGCCTTATAGTCGGAATTAAATTTTTGTCCCGGTAATATAAATTTAACTAGATAATGGTATTGCTTCCTGGCTGCAGGTAGCCCACAAATCCACCTGGACAGGAATTACATTGAACCCCTTCTGCAGCTGTGGGAAGTGAATGGGGGGGAGCAGGACAGGAGGTGAGCAGCTGCAGCGAGACTGAGAGAATCATCTCTCCTGTGCAGCTGCTTTCTGAGGCTCCTGACCTGTGAATCACGGACTATGTGAGGAATGGTTTGTCTGGTGAGGAGCATTTCAGACCTGACCACTGACAGGGCCCATTAGCCTGAATACCAGGCATCCCTGGATAACCAAGGAAGTGACTACTCCCTGTCTCATAGAGCCAGCTTATCTACCAAGGTTAATAGGGTAGCTCTTTGATGGATAGCACATCTGGAATGGAAGCAGCAGGAACCCACACACCTACAGTTTAAATCTCAGAAGATTTACCATGTTTTCTGTTTTATATGCTATATTTTAGTGTAGAGGTGAACACGGTTCTCTTCCCCCCAAGAAAAGTTTAAGACTATTGTTTGTGTCCAGCTTCATAGTTCTCCACTAAACCCAGTCTTCATTTATTTATTTTACTCAGATATTCCTACACATTTCCACACCCTTTAATTCATTTTTTGTTATTTTTCATAATGTACTATCTCATTAGAACTCAATGAAAATGACGGCAGGCAGATTGACTTTAGGCTGCACGGACTTGGCAGAACACTGAACTTTTCCCTGGCCATCAGCAGATTTCAGGGTACTTAGGTGAATTACATTCACTCCACATGCAGTTTTAAATGGATCAGCTGCACGAGGTACACTGTTGTTCCAAATACACAAAAAGTGAACATATAAGCTTCTCAAAGTGGAGGTCATGCTCAGGTTTCATAGAAAGTCATCTCCACAATTGTCAACGAGGTTTGAAATACAGAGAGCGTGGAAGCAAGCATATGCTTCTCCATGTAAGTTGGACAACAACAGTCAGAAAACCCACAAATTTCAGGGGAAAATAAACAAAATGGGTACTAATTTTCAGAATCACAATTTTAAACTTTTTATTTTAAGTTTGAAAGGTAAATATCTTCTACCCAGAAATTATATGTATAGTCTCTTTCCCTTCAGATATGCACAAGTTTAAAATAAAGAAAAAAGGGCTGTGGTATTTGCAGTAATATTTTGTATGGAGAAAAAATGTAAACCACCTGACTGTCTACCAATAAGGAGGTGTTAATAAAGTATTATATAGTAATATTATTATTAAATAGTTATTGAAAAGATTGAGGAATGCATTTATGTATTGGTATGAAAAATTGTCTAAGATATATTGGTACTTAAAGCAAAAAAGAAGAGTATCTTATTGAGTGACAGTTATGAAAGCTATCTATCTATCTATCTATCTATCTATCTATCTATCTATCTATCTATTATCTATCATCTATCATCTATATATAATCCATGTAACTATCTATCTAACTCCCTACCTATATATTCACCCATCTTCTCTCTACCTAGTGACCTAAGCACATAAAATATAAGGAAGGATGAACAACAACAAAAAATGGCAACAGTAATAATTTCTGGGAAATGAGGTAGGGAGAATCTGTGTAAGGAAAATTGTTACCTATTGTCTTGTGCTTCTCTATTTGTACTAGTTGTCTACTGCTGTATAACAAAGCACCCTGAAGCTTGATGACTTTAAACAAAAACACTTAGTTGCTTACAATTCTGTGGTTAGCAATTTTGTCAAGATTCAGCTGGGATGGCTTATATTTCTGCTATGTCATGTCTAGGTTCACTCCTCTGTTTACAATTGGAGGGCTAGTTAGGGACTGGCTAGTCCAGAATGACCTTACTCTCATGTCTGGGCTCTAGGCTGAAATGGCTGAGATGGCTAAGCTTCTGTCTCCATGTGATCTCTCTCTTAGTTTGTTCATAGGTGGCAGTTTTCCAAAAGGGGGAAAAAAAAGAAAGAAAGAAAATTGCAGGCCTTCTTGAAGCCAAGGCTTGATACTCACCCAGAATCACTTTTTCTGTATTTTATTGGAGAAAGCAAGTATCAAGACCAACCCAGATTTAAAGAATGGGGAATTTGACTCTATTTTTCTTTTCTTTTTATTTTTCATGTAGTCAACCCTTTTATTAAACTTCATTGGTAATGTCTGCCATTGACCTTTGCTGGGGGAATTTGCCCTTAAGATATTTGGTTAACATTTACTTTCTTCTATTTTTCTTTGTATATTGGTACAGTATTTTGAAAATGAGGGAAAAAATGTGCATAAAATAGTAAAGGGAAGTGCATGAGAACTGAGAAATTCTCATACTTAGCCGTAAGACTACATTTCTTCATGAGAGAGCAGTAACATATCTGTGGCCATATAGAATCCAATACACTCTACTACTTGAATGTTTTATTAAAGGCATTTGTTGTTTTAATAAAAATGATAACAGAAATTATGGTATCAAGTTTTAATCTATAATAAAGTACTGGTTTGTTCAATTGGCATCTGCATCTTTGATGGGAAGAGCCTGTTTCTATTTTTTATAATGGAATGTGATTACTGGTTAGTTCAGAGTGATCTTGCAACATATACAAAAAGGTTTTGACTGTTTCAGAGTCTGCAAAGAGGTCCATTGTAGATGTGAAATTCCACATACATTTAAAATGCACATATAGTTTTATTTTGTGGCCACTACTAATGACATTTGCACAACAAGTAAATGGCCTTATATGCAATTGCATTATCTTGTGTGTGTGTGTGTGTGTGTGTGTGTGTGTGTGTGTGGTGTGTGTGTGTAGTTTTAATAGAATTAAAAATATTTCTTCTTACAAAAATTTATCATTTAGCATTGTAATGATGTAATGTTCCCCACTGTATGCAGTAATGTTCTACAAAAAGGAAATTAAAACAGAAAAGTTATAAATTATTTTAAATAATTATTTTAATTATTTTTTAGTTTTCTCCCAAAATGAATCCAATGATTAACTGTCTTATTAAAGGAAACTACATCCTAATTTTTCAATTTCAACTGTGGAAAAGAGCTACCCTCTCCTGCCACATTCACAGATTTTATCTGTCCCCTTACTGTTCCTCCACTTTCCCTTCTTCTCTGTCCCAGGTGTGAGCATAGACATTTTTACCAATGAAACAGGAATTCATTTCTTATGGAAGAGTTACATCTCTAGTACTTCTCCTGTTTTCTCTGTGTTTACCTTTGCCTCTTCCCTCTCACTGGCACTCCAAAGCCAGTACCTTCTGCCAGTCCTCACCAAAGCAAAAGCACAGAGGCAGAGGCAAAAATTCCAAGGAACCACCGGCCAGTGAGTCAAATGAGGAGTCTCAGGGAAATGCTTACTTGCAGAGCTAGTTTTTTGTTTGCTTTGTTTTCTTTTATTTCCAAAATTTGATACGGTTTGCCCTAAAGAAAAGACAAATGACCCAGAGGTAAAGCTAATACAAGGGGAAGAGAGGACTAAGTGGTAAGGATTTCTCATAGCTGAAGCTGGAATTTTCTGTTTCCCTGCAGAAAACAGCACTCAAATGAGGACCATGCAAGAGGAGGCTGACATTAAATAACTGTGTTCAAAGGCATAGTCTCACTCTGCTCTGGGGCTGTTATCATGCTAGGCATAAAGGGATAAAGGAAGAAACTGACCTCAAAATGCCCTGAGTTCAATCTATTTCCTGCTTTCCATTCCTGGTTTGGCTTCCTGTTGGCCAAACCTATATGGAAAATAGAGAGCAGGTAAGTCTATTGGTCCATTTAGGGGCAGTCTTCTAAGCCAAGAACAAGGTAAAGAAGGGCAGAGACAGGTTCCAGAAATGCAGTGAAGGTATATGGTCCAGGAAGAAAAGAGCAAAAAGTGGTAGGTGGGAGTGAGAAAGGAGATGGAAGAAGAGGAGGAAAAGGGAGAGAAGAAGGAACAGGAGATGAGAATAAATGCATGACCTTGTAGCTGGTTATCAAAATTTTAATTATGAGGCTTTTATTATAAGAACTAGGGGCCCGAAGCATGAAATTTGTGCATGGGTAAGGGCCCTAGTCATGGCTTCAATCAGGGCCAATCTGTGGGGCGACCGGCGGGGCAATTGGGGGGCCCCCACTGGCACCTGCCTTGGTAAGCCTGGGGCATGCAGGCTGGAGACAGCTCCTGCATTGAGCGTCTGCCCCCTGATGGTTAGTGCGTGTCATAGTGACAGGTCATTGTTCTGCCGTTTGGTCAATTTGCATATTAGGCTTTTATTATATAGGATAGGGAAAACTAATTATGGTAGTTACTATTATCAATCTTATAAATGTTTACATTCTAGTTCCCTTCATAGGTTAAATGGGAAGGTACCTGAGGGTAAAGATCCTGCTGATTTTATCTACTAAAGTCTCCTCATTAAATATTTGTTGACTTACATTGAATGATAAGCATATTTTACTGATTTTTGAAAAATCAAGAATAGCTCACATTATGATTGTCAAGGTTGTCTCTTAGTTTCAGTGGTGCCATTTTACCACGGACAAGGATGTTGCATCCTTTCACCTGTCAACATTGTAAAATCATTAATCTACTACAATGTTTGCTAACAGCAGATAATCTGTGCTGACAGCTACAATATAAGTTGGTTTGTCAGAGAAGTTTACCAACAGCTTGAAAGTTTCATGATGAAATGACTGGTCAAGTTAGTGTTGATGGCATCTGGCCAGAGCCATCCATCACTAATCCTGGAAAGCAGGACTATCTGATGGTTCCAGTTTTATTCAATCTATTTTATGCAGCCATGCTTGACTATGCAACAAGGGACCTCAGGGTTGATATTAGGATATATTTTGATCTCCTAAAAGGGTTTTCCACTTCAATAACTTGCAATCCTCCTCAAAAGTCCTTGAGGCAGTTGTTCATGAACTATTGCTTCATGATGACAACATACCCAACATGAAATGGATTTTAGAAAACTGTGTGGGGCTTGTGTCAGGAGTAGTCTGTTGGTTGAAGATGACATAATACATGTCATGTTTTACTAACAAAGTTCTAAACACCTCAATAACAGTAAATTTTTGAAAGACATTGTTGACAATTTCTTTTTTTGCAATTTTACTAATAATCACCAGGTAGGTGAGATTAAAAAAATTCAGAGTAAAAACAACATATTTGTGGCTAACAATATCATCAATAATTATTACTTTTCATAATATTGTAAAATTAATGTGTCTTTCTAAGTGCATACATTTGGAACATTCATTGATAAACACTGGTTTTGACAGAATCTTAGGATTTTCTTCCTAATAACTATATAACTACTAGACATCTAAATTAAAATGAAAAGTTTATCTAATCACACAATACTCAATCAAGAAGAGATCTGAGAATATTCAAGATTTTACATATGAAAGATAGTTGACTTGGTCAATATCTTTCTCTTAACTAATTTCAGAAACTGAGCAATGCTTCAAGTACCTGGATCACCTCACTATTGTTTTCATCATTCTAGTTTGCATGTTGTGGTGGCCAGTTTCCAAGATGGCCCTCAATGATCCTCACCACCTGGTATTCATATCATTGTGAAATCTCCTAGCACATTGTATCAGGGTTGGTGGTAGGTGACAAATAGACTCACACAGATTATTTCATTTTTGAGGCTAGGTCATAAATGTTACCATGGCTTCCTCTTCACTTTGGTTTTGCTTATCTTAGGAGAAGCTGGCCACCATATCTGAGAAGTCATATAAAGGAGTCCATGTGATGAGGAACTGAGGATGGCAGCCACCAGTCAGCTGGAAACTGAACCCTCTTCCCATCAGCCATGTGAGTGAGCTTAAAAGCAGATATTCCTGACCCAGCCAACATTTTTTTAATTGATTTCAGGGAGGAAGGGAGAGGGAGAGTTAGAAACACCCATGATAAGAGAGAACCATGGATTGGTTGCCTCCTGCACGTCTCCTACTGGGGGTTGAGCCTGCAACCTGGGCATGTGCCCTGACAAGGAATCGAACCTGTGACCTCCTGATTCATAGGTCGATGTTCAACCACTGAGCCACACCCGCTGGACCCCAGCCAACATCTTATCTGCCACTCATGAAGGATCTTGTGCCAGAACCACTGAGCTCAGCCACTCCAAGATTCTTGACCCTTAGAAACTATGTGACATATTAAAACTTTTGTGTTTTTAGCTATTACATTTTAGAATAGTTAAGGTTTATGCAGCAAGATAACTAGTACAATGTGATAGTCAGATTTTCTTCAGTTTGTCAGGCAGCTATGAAATGAGGAATCTCGTCATTAATTAGCTATGGGAGGATCATCCAGGCAGCAGTTGAAATCTGTGATGCATGAATCCCTGGGTATATGTGTAGGCTTTAGAGACATGTGAACCCCCAAAATTACCTGTGGAATTATATGGAAATCTATGCATATGTGTGTTTTTTTTCTCTTTAAAAAGGTTCATCGTTTTGTTTGATATTCAAATGTATATTTGATTTCCTGGTCTATGGCTCTCGTGTAGTGTTATATAGTGAGATCACTGAGTGCAGAGTCAATCAACTTTTCATTATAACTTTAGCAACTTTCCATAGTACCTTATATAGTGGGTGCTCAACAGATGGATGTTGCATGAGGGACTGACTAGGTTTATACATTTATGTGCACATATACCTGTCATGGTTGGAAAACTCTGAATAGCCATATACTCTTAGTTGTTTTCCTATATGGGTTCATTCATCATCTCTTGTCACAATTATTGGGTATTTAGGAGTGTTTAATTCATGACTGTGGAACAAACTGAAGCTAAGTGGCTCAAACTGAGATTGCTTTTTTTGGTCTTAGCATAGTACATTCACACACCAGGCAGTGAAGTAGCCAATAAGTATGCATAAAAGAAATTTCCTGGATACATTTTGACCCTTTTTTTATGCTTCACACACAAAGAGTTTGCTGTAACAAATGCAGACTTTATCTTCATGTTTTTCTTTGACTTTCCGCACTCAGGAAAACCATTACCCCCAAATTTTAAAAAAATTTCAGAGTCATTTGCTATGTTGACTGCTTATTGCTTCTGTCACAGCTTTAGAATTGAACCCACCGCAGTTACTAACATCCTGCCTGTCTTTCTTAAGTAGTTAATTACAATCTCATGCAATCTTTCTGGGAACCGGTATCCATTAACAAAATTGGTTTTCTTTCAATTGTGGCTATAAGTTGATGGATCCCAGTTCACCTATGTTTTTACCAAGGGTAATGCTGCTCAGGCCCATACAAAGGGCCCAAGTGTGTTTATTTTTAAGAACTTTGTGGAATTATACCCACTTCCATCTTCAAAGTACTGTTTGAAGTTCCTGCTGTAGTCTTGATGAGCCATGTACTCATTCACTACTTCCCATTGTGCTGGTATTTCACAGGCCCCTGGTAACACATTCCTCTTTAATTCAACAAAATTAGTTTCCATCTAAAAGTTACCTTTATGAAATTTCCTTTTGAAAAACATTATTTTCTCAGTTCTATTATTTTCAACATATTTACTTACATCTGGGAATGTTTCCAAAAGGAGCTTTAAGAAATTATTGTACACTCATTTGGAGCAGGGGGAATACATCTATTGAAGGCCCAGATACTGCCACATGGAGAACAAATGAGGGCAATTAATCCTGGTAATTCTCAAAGTGAAAATACTTTATAACATGAAAAATATAGATTTAACAAATTGATTTTTCCATTTGAGTTATATTTTCTTCTTTATCTTGAGGAAATACACATAATTGTGTGTTTTTTGTTCTTTTTTTGTCAAGATGCTAGTTAATACTTAGGAAAATGAGAGAGGATGAAAACAGATGCATATGTTTAAGCCATATAAATAATTTATAGCCTCACAATAATGCATTGTAATATAGGCCAGACTCAAAAGCATGGTAATTAAAGTGCTCATTTAGTATCTGTTAATGCACACCCACATGTCTCTAACACTTATAGGCCATTCACAGTTCTGTTCATTAGGCCCAGAGAGAATTATTCACTCTTGAATCCCTTCGGCTCCATTCATTCTTCAAGTTATGCATGCTTGTGTTGCCTACTTTATGCTTTATGCACTATGCTGGGCTGTAGGAATATAGAGGTAAAGAAAGAGAAAATAATTCAGACTTAAAGACTGACCTAAATTCATACCCTAGTCTAGTTTCTATTGTCTATGAAACAGAAAACTCATCCAAAATGTATCCAGGAAATATCTTGTAGGCCTATTGAATGACTCTTTCATTCTCTATCTAGCACTGCCATGAACTTTCACTGCACCATAATAAAAGAATTAACTAAAATTTTCCAAGTAGCATGTTCTAGGACTTGCATCCGTATCCACTACTTTAGTCCTTAATCATTGAGCCTCGGAGAAGCCAGATGGGCTCCTCTGAGATTGTTTCATATGGAGCTTA
Organism: Myotis lucifugus; assembly: GCF_000147115.1. Classification (NCBI taxonomy): domain Eukaryota; kingdom Metazoa; phylum Chordata; class Mammalia; order Chiroptera; family Vespertilionidae; genus Myotis; species Myotis lucifugus. Next base: position 3,029,398 of record NW_005871144.1, on the reverse strand, counting down.
TCTTAGCCAAAATGTTCACCCTGAATTATTTGACAAACAACACTGGCTCCTTCTGTTTATAATCTCCTAATTTAATTTGAGGATTGTTTATATCACCTTCATTTTTAGAATGTTTATGCATTGTGTTGAGGTTTAGAGATATAAATTTGATAGAATTGGATAAAGGCGATGGATGAGGGCATCTGTTGTCTAGATTGTGCAAATGGGTAAGCTGGTGAGCATTGATTTTGATGTTTGTTTAGATTTTTTGAATGTGTGCCATATGCTATATATTTTGTTTTCTATCTAGGAGTTTATTTTAGAGTAATTTTAAAGAAGCCAAAATCAAGAAAATCAATTTCTGAAATCTAAAGCTATAATGAAAGAAACAGAAGTGGGAGGGTGGATAAACATAAGGCAGAAATCAAGAAGAAGAGAAAATTAGGCATTTCATGGAGAAAGTGGCTGCAGTACTCTTGAAAAGATAAAAGACTGACAGATAAAACGATCAACCGAGAGGCATGATTTAGTTATATAATGCAACATCTATCTCGGAGGCCCAATCACTGGTTCTAAAAATTTCAGATCTTAAAAATTTGCATCTATAAAAAAATATAAGCCAGATGTTTAAAAACTTCACTGTTCACACACTTTAAACTGAGTTTTGATCATTTCAAACTACCTTAACTACCCCTACTCATACTCACCCTTGAGGGGATTGTACATTTAAATTGTTTTGTTTTTACTTTTTATTGAATCATAGCACATATGTAACAAAGTGCACAAATAATATGTCTGCAGCACACTGAATGTTCACAAGTTGAAGGTAACTTGAGCACAAAGCATTATCAGCACCCAGAAGCCCCCCTCATGCTCCTTTTCATCTCTAACTTCTTCCCACTCTCCTGGCTTCTAACCCCTATAGATTGTCTTGCCATTTTTTTGAATCTCACATAAATGGGATTATACAGTTTGAACTTTTGGTTCACGCTTCTGTTTTCTGCCTCTGAGATTCTTTCCTGTTTAAAAAATGTATTTGTAATTCTTCATTCTCATTTTACAGTATTCTATTCTGTGGATATGACACAGTGTAATTATCCATTCTACTGCTGCCAGGCAAAAATGAAGAACATTTTTTTTAATTGATTTTAGAGAGAGAGGAAGTGAGAAAGACATTGACTTGTTGTTCCATTTATGTACGTGTTCATAAGTTGGTTCTTGTATGTGCCCTGACTAGGGATCGAACCCCCAACCTTGGCATATCAGGAGGAGGCTCTAACCCACTGAGATACCCAGCCAGGGCCACAGAACATTTTGTAAGCTACCAGTTTGAGCCTACTGGGGATTATGCTGCTATGGACAGACATGTTAGTACTTGTTTTCAGGGTCATAGGGTTAGCACAGCGTCAGCTTTAGTAGCTACTGCCAAAGGGTTTTAAAAAGTAAATGTAAAGCTTGTGTTTTGAATACAATTAAGTCAGCACTGCTCAGTAGAAGTCTAACGGCTGAATTTGTAGACTACAGACAAAATTGTGTGATGGAATTAATGAAACACCGTTCCTTAAGTCATCCCTCCTGTTGTTGTCCTACCATGTTTTCTGTCAAAAGGCTTGTCTCCTGAGGAAGGAGGTATGGACAACAGCCATTACTCTTCTGACAGCCACGTGGCACCAGCATGTCTGAAGGAGTGCCATTGAGACTGTCTAAATGTTTGGAAGGGCCTCTATGTCAAAACCTGCCTGTGGTTGGCATGACAGGGAAAAAAAAGTCATATCAATCCACGTGCATTTCCTTGTCACCTATGCCAAGTGGGTAAATTAGTAGAAATATTTTTTCAGCAAGCAATAAAGTTAGCTGGATGCATGTTATCTTTAGTTGAAATGGGAAAATTGTAAGAAGAATTAGGTACACAAAATATATTTTTAAAGGAAAAATGATACCTATCTGAAAATTTAAAAGTAGTTATATCTCATCTTTATATCACCAATTTTCTTAAAATAATAATTTTTAAATGGTTATTTCCTTATTAAACTATGAGCTTTAAATATAGGGGGAAATATTTTGTATAATCCTGGTCACACCCTCTGTTGTGCTACACTAGAAAATAATTTAAGGTGTATTTACTGAGTTTTTACAGAAATAATTTCTCTTAGTCTTATTGGGATGAATAAAAGACACAATAAAGTATTTCATGGGTGTGATCATTGTTTGGACATCTTGCTGAAAGTGGGTACTAGAGGACTTTAAGCAAAGGTTAGGCCAGTATCTTAGCTATGGAATGTATCACAGGTTTTCTTTCTTCAGCAAATATCCTATCTAATAAAGAGGGAATATGCTAATTGACCATCACACCATCACAAAGATGGTGGCACCCACAGCCAATAAGGAGGGAATATGCTAATTGACTGCCCGGCCTCAAAGATGGCAGCGCCCACAGCCACAAGATGGCGGCGCCCAGTCTGCTCAGCCCCGCCGGGACGGCAGGTGCACGGAAAGGCCAGGCCCACCCCTGCCTCCACAGACCCCCAGTTCTCTCAGTCCCCCAGCTGCCCAGGGCTGGCCCAAGGTACAGGCAAGCCTTGGATGGTGGCTGCCCAGCCAGCCAGGGCTGCCCAAGGCTCAGGTAACCAGCACCGGCCAAGGCTTGCACTGACGGCAGTGGCAGCAGCAGAGGTGTGATGGGGCATCACCTTCCCCTGACCGCAGGGTCACCTCCCACCCCTGAGGGTTCCCGGAATGTGAGAGGGGGCAGGCTGGGCTGAGGGACCCCCCCATCCAGTGCATGAATTTTCATGCACTGGGCCTCTAGATTAAAATAAAATTGTTTAGGATGTGACATACATAAAAATAAAAATAGATTGTCATTTTTAAGACTTCACAAGGATGATAACAATTAAATTTAGTTTAAAGCACACATGTTTGCATGCCTGCACTTGAATGATCTTCCCATAGTGACTACTCAAACTGGAAAAGTTTCCATATCTAGTAATGGGGAGAGTAAGGGCAGAAATCACTCAACTAAAACTAACGCAGTAACATTTTTTTTGAAACAATTAAATTAGTTTAAATGATTTTGCAGTGATGATTTTCATCATCTTATTTTAGCTTTACTAGGTTAGGTTATGTAAGACTTTTGCAGCAAATATCTTACATAACCTAATCTAATAAAGCTTAAAAATTCAAAATTCATGTGTCGAAGTCTTAATCCCCCCAATGTAAGTGCATCTGGACACAGGGTCTTCAGGAATAATTAAGGTTAAATGAGGTCCTAAGGAGTAAGCCTTGATCTGATAGCATTAGGGTTCTTAGGAGAACAAACACTAGAAAGCAATCTCTTTTTTTCCCTCCCTCACTGTCTGTCATGTGAGGACAAAGCAAGAAAGCAGCCAGTAGCATCCCAGCAGCCCTGTAGCTCTCACCGGAGACAGAGCCTGCAACTGAGATATGTGCCCTTGACTGGAATCAAACCTGAGACCCTTCAGTCCAAGGGCCTCCAGAACTCCTAGAAAATAAAAGAATGCCATTCAGTCTGTGGTATTTTGTTAGGGCAGCCTGAGCACACTAAAACAGTCCATTAAAAAGCTGAACTTTTTTTCCTTAGGTCATAAGAAAGTGCTCACTTTTAGAGAAGTGAGTTCATGCTGCATGCATGGCACCTGGAGAAAAAAAGTAAAGGAAAGTGGCCCTTGAAATGTAATACTACCTTTCCCCATTTAGCTTCCTACAGGTCTTAGAAATGAGTCACCAAGTCAATTGTGTGTATTTTCAACAGACATGCAGACGTTTAGCACTTTGGGCTCTGAATGAGCACTTCCTCTGGGGGAGCGGATTCCTCTGGCCGTGACATACAAACATTCGATTTCTATTTTATGCTTAATAAACCCCACACTACTCACGGTAATAAAACATCTCAGGCCTTTATATTCACAACTTTTGTTGTTATTAATCCTCACCCAAGGATATCTCTCCCCTCCCCCTGCCCCACTGATTTTTAGAGAGAGTGGAAGGGAGGGGGGGGGAGGAGAGAGAAACATGGATGTGAGAGAGACAATCAATTGGTTGCCTCCCACACACGCCCTGACTGGGGCCCAGGCATCGAGCCTGCAACCGAGGTATATGCCCTTGACTGGAATCAAACTTCATACCCTTTAGTCTGAAGGCTGATCAATGCTCTATCCATTGAGCCAAACCAGCTAGGGCTATATTCATAATCTTTTTTTTACCTCCTTGATAATTTCCCAACTCAGCATGACCCAGCAGTGCAAGACATGACTCCTTTCCACTCTCACCCGCCATCCTTCTATCCAGGAATACGGTATATCTCTTCACAGAAATTCCAGCCTCTGTCTCAGAAGTTCTGATGTTTCAGAGCCTTTATTTAGCTCTTCTTTTATACGAAGATATTTTGAAATGGTAATATCACTTGTAAAGAGTCCTTCCTCCCTCTGGGACTAGTAATCATGTTTTGTATTGTTTCTGAAGTGTAACATGGGGCAGAGGTAATATATCTTTCAAGCTGAATGTTTTCATTGTCACCGGTTTTCATTTTTCACACAGACTTTGACGTATTTCAGTATTGTCGGTGGTGATGCTGTGGAAAGCTAGGAGCCTGAGGAGCCTGGTTCATCAACATCCCTGCTCCCCGCCCCACCCCGCCCCCCGCACTTTCATATAAAATGGTAAAACTTAGATGATGACTAGCTTAGCAGTGTTGCTCTTTTTAAATTCTTTGTGAACTTTGTGCTTTGGCTGGTATTGATTTCCTTTGCCATTGTCAGTACAGCCCATTGAACGGTTGTGTGCATTATCCTCCAAAGATCTGTTTGTAACTTTTTCTATAGAATGACTTAAATTTGGGGGTAGAGTCTAATGATCCAGGAGGTATATGTGAAATAACACTAAAATAGTTCTTTGGTGGATGCTTACAAAAAAAATATGAAGATAAACACTGAGTACCTTCATAATCTTATACATCAAAATGTAGAGACCTGTTTTGTGGTCTTTTGATAAATCCCCCAAAGTTTATGCCTGTCTGTATAATGAAATTATACATATAAAGAATATAATTATCATCTAAGTTTTCATTTTACTCTAAAAAGCATCTCTTATTTAAAAAGTATTAAAAATCTTTATTCAATGGATGGGTGTAATGAAGAAATTACTGTAGCATTATTGGAAACTTTAACAATGGACAATAATAATAATTCTATAATTACATTACTTTTAAACAACAAATGTTCATCCCTCTATTGACTCTTAAGTTTACTATTGCTATTTCCATTCAAACTTTTCAAAGGTATTTATAAGTATTAGTGATGTTTTATTTTTCATTATTCACATTTTTAATTAGAAAGATTACAGTCTGTCTTTTTAATTTTATATTTATGTTTATAAGTGTAAATATAAATTTAACCTAGATTTCTAAGATGTATAGTTGTTTTCAGAGGCACAAGTCAATCCATGCACAATAGCCCATCAGACTATCATAAACACAAGGGCCACATTCTTTTTACATAATAAAAGGAGTGGTCTGCAATTCAGTGAAAGCATAGTGCCATATTATTTGTATTTTATTTGTTTTTATTTATAGATATGGCTTGCCAAAGGATTTCTTTGGACCACATCAGTTTTGTCATGTAAAATACTGGTTTATTTCATATTTACTTTTGTTACATTGCTCCATTCCATAACTTATGCTGGGTTGCTATGTATATTTCTCCTATAAGAAAATAGGAGTTGTAATTTTTTTAGGTTCATGATTAGCCTAAATGAGAAATCCATAAACAGAATATTTAAAAGATTCAAGCCCGACAGAAAATTCTCTTATAATAAGAAACATCATAACTTCCATTGTAAAAACACATGTTTAACAGTAATTCGGATGCACTTTATGCTGATGGTCTGCTGGAAATCAGGTAACTTTGGTTTATTTTTAAATTTCAAGTCGTTTTCTTTTCAATATAGCAAATTGCTCCCCCTACCCCCTTCATAGACTGATACCCTTTAAGTTTTTTCAAGTGATTAAGAGGAAATTCTACCTACAATTTTATTCCAGGCTCTGTCCACTTTAAGAATGTCATTGAAAGGATGCTCTTGCTCAAATATCTCCTTTAGAGGATTTATATTTCTGACATAAACACACTGCTATTCCTTTTACCTAATGGGAGATACAATAATGATAACAATGCATTGTTCTTAAATCTGAGAACTGGTTACATGGAATGCTATTACAAGACATAAAACTTTAATTTTGCAATTAGACAGGTAAAACATGTTGAAATATGCATTGAAAATATGTTTATACATATACACAATTATGGAAAATATTATATATCAACATATATTTAAAGTATTTATGTATGTATATATGTGTATGTGTATATAGCATTTTAAAACAAAGTTAGAACTACTATATTTATTTTTCAGTTATTATTACCTTTTGGACAATTTTGTACATTGTTAAAAAATTTTTCAAGAATGTAATTTTAATGATTTCATAATATTTTGGTTTATGCATGTATCATAATTTATTTGTCTACTCTTTATTGTTGGGCATTTAAATGATTTTGATATTTTTACTTCTGTAAAAGCCATATTTGAGATTTATGCATTCATATATGTAATTTATACATTGATTAAAGGTCTTTGATTTGTCAGGCAAACAGTTTACTAGGGGCTGAGAACCCAAGTGTGGAAACAAATACAAAATACATAGAAATGCTTTGAAAACTAATGTGAGTGAGGACCTGAAAGTTTTTAATGTGACACCACTCTTAATTTTTATATTTTCTATATAATGGTTTTCCGGAATATTTTGATCAATATAGCTCAGAAACTCCAAGAACAAATAATGTCATAAACCTCACTTGAAGATATTTTCTCCTTCCCATTCAGCAAATCCATTAGAAAGCACATACCTCCTTCCTTTCTCACTATGTGTGTATTTTAAATATGAATAAAATGTTGAATTTGTTGAACTCTGGACTCCATGAATCTAATAACCCTACAAAATGGTGTTTGGCAGTTGTTATCAATCAGGGGCCCATTAAGTTGCACAGATTATCTTACAGACACCACAGGAATAATTTCCCCTCAGTTTTTAAGAACCTAATATTTGCATCTTTATTTTTATATAAGGAATATCTATTAATATTGGAATTCAATTATCCTACAACTTTTAAATTCAGTAAGTAGCTATGCTTAAAGCCTAAAGATTAATAAATGACCTAGTTAAACATACAAATTACTATGTTTATGGAAGAAAAAGACAAATTACATTCATATAGCTTAAGAATTTAGTGCATCATAATCTAATTTCCAGAAAGCCATTGTATTTTAAAGCTATCAGGGAAAATATCTACTCTTGCTTTCTGTGAAGATCTTTCCCCCCCAAAAAACCATATCAAGCAATTAAAACCTCAATGTAAAAATATGAGCTCCTGAAAATCAGGCCTTCGTTTAGCTGTGTTTATTATAGCATTTAGTAGATTCTGATCTTTCTACAAAGTGAAGATTTTAAATTTAGATAAAATAAGTGAGAAAGCCTTTGGCAAAAAAGGATTGAAATTCACAAACGAGTCTTATGCTATGTACACTCTCTCAATTGTTTACTGTTTAATCTACAATATTTATTGAACACCTATTGTGTTGTAGGTTACAGAGATGTAGAAATTAATAATTCAAAGTATGTAAACTTAATATATAAGGTGTTTGGGGTGGTTTAAACAATGCTCAACAGGCATGTAAGAAAATGCTTACAATACAGCGTGATAAATTTCCTCAGAGGAATAAGGTAGAACATCTCTGGAGTACACCATTGTTCACAGCAATATTATTCACAACAGGCAAAAGGTGGAAACAACCCAAATGTACATCAATGCATAAATGGATAAATAAAATGCAGTATATACATTCAATGAAATATTATTCAGCCTGAAAAGAACAAAGTATTGTCACATGCTGCAATATGGATGAACCCTGAAAACATTATGCTAAGTGAAAAAAGCCAGATTACACTTATGAAATACCTAGAATAGTCAATTTCATAAAGATGGGAAGTAAAATAGTGGCTACCAGGGGCGGTGGTGATGGGTGGGCAGAAGGAGGTTATTGTTTAATGGATACCAAGTTTCTGTTTGGGATGAAAAAGTTCTGAAGGTGAATGATGGTGATGGTTGCACAATAATGTGAATGTACTTAATGCCACTGAATTGTACACTCAATGGTTAAAATAGTAAATTTTATGTTATCTATACTATACCACAATAAATTTTAAAAGTTAAAAAAATTAACTCCTCTGGGCCATAGAGGGGCCCGGTTCTCAACCTTCCTAATGCCGTGACCCTTTAATACAGTTCCTCATGTTGTGGTGACCCCCAACCATAAAATTATTTTCGTTGCTACTTCATAACTGTAATTTTGCTACTGTTATGAATCATAATGTAAATAAATATCTGATATGCAGGATGTATTTTCATTGTTCACGACCCACAGGTTGAGAACCGCTGCCACAGACCTTCTGTAAGAGTCAGGGTAGGCTGCATGTGGACAGCCCGGATGTGAAGCTGGGTAGGGTGAAGGGGAAAGAGCAATTCGTGCAGAGAAACCAGTCTCCATGGCAGGGAGATATGCAAAAGCATAAAAAGCATAGTAATATCTTATAATTCCAAACAGTTCCCTGTGACGGAAGATACGTGGCTGTACAGGAAGCAATGGAGAGAATTACACCTGGAAATGATGAGCTGGGATCAGGTCATGAACAATGTCTGTGGCAGTTTGTGTTTTCCTACCACAATAACATTATTTCCTGTTTCACATCGTCTTCAGGGCCTTGCCACTCCTCCAGCATAAAAGGGCCTCTAATCCCTCTCCCTTCCAATTTAGGAAGGGTTGTGATCTGCTTGTAAACAATGGGATGTGGCACGTGCAACATGCAGGATTTCTGTGGGACTTCCCAAACTACATTATAAAAGCTGAACCAACTTCTACCCAATCTCCTGGCATGATTGCTCGTGGAGCCTTCAGCCACACTGTCAGCCATCTGACTGCGCAGGGACCACCATACTGTGAGGAAGCCCACTCTGCCCATACAGAGGGACTAACTACATGGAGAGGCCCTGACACTACGTAAGGAGAAGCAGATGCTCAGTCAGCTCTCAGCTGCTTCAGCCCCACAGCTTTCCAGCTCCAGCTACTGTCTGACTGCAACTTCATGGGAACCTGGGAGCTGCCCTGCAAGCTAAGCCCTTCCCCAATTCCTGACCCACAGAACCTTCATAGACAATGAAATGATTTGTGTGTTCAGCTACTGAGTTTGGGGTAACTTGTTACATAGGACACAGCAAATAGCTAACCTGAACAATGTCATAGGTCAGGCTTTGGAGTTTGAACTGACTGCTCACTATTTTATGTGCATCCTTTGCTTTTTTTTTTACCTTTGTTCCTGCTCCTTTCTTCACCTGGAATGCTACCCACTGAGATTTCTCCCTATTATAAGTCTTTGTGTTCTTTAAGACTCAGTCACAAAACATGCCTTGATGACCCTAGCTCTCCTAGCTGAACATCATTCTTCCTCCTTGAATAATAGTTTTTGTTTCGTTTGTTTTTTACTGTGTGGGTGGTATAAATTGCATCCTACATTATTTTTTTATAATCCATGTTACCTTTTAACAAAATGTGAAGACTTGAGACCAGGCATTGTATTTCTCACATCTTTGCAAAGTCTATCACTGTGCTTTAGATTTAGCATGTTAAAGGTGTTTGAAAATATATAGTGAAGGCATAAAAAGTACATTGAACACAGAAAAATGTTTTAATTTATGGAAAGCTATTTTCCTTTACCTAGCTAATACTACCGACTGTCATGAGTTTATCTTTTTTTCTTCATTTACATTTAAACATGTATATATTTTTATGATACATATTAGATAACAGAAACTTCCAGAAAAAAACAGTTATTTTATTTCGCTTGAACCTAATTTGAAAAGTAGCCAAGATATTCAGAAAGGTCATATAATTTTTGTCCTAAGTGTATAATCAGAACCTATATGTCTATGAAAACCAGGCAGACTTTACTTTTAATAACAACTCATCTAAATTTTGGAAATTGTCCAGGAAAATACAGGCTGCCCTAACAGCCAAGTTTCCCACCAATTTTCAGCCAGCAGTGAATGCTGAGAAATGAAGGCAGGGATTGCTTTTATATTCTAAAGCTTCATTATCCTTTAAGCAAACAAATGACAATCAAGCATACTTCCAGCAAATATACTTTCCTTGTACTGACCTCCACAAAATCATCCATGAGACAGCAACTATGATTTCTTTAGATTAAAAGGTTCTGCTAGACTTGAGATAATTATTAGAGTAATAGAGATATCTAGCAATGCAACCATAAAATAATAAATGCGTCAAAAATAATCAGATTTAAGAAACGCTCATCGGAGTTATTCTAGAAGTTGTGATTTTGTGGTTTCAGAGAAATTCTAATACTTGTTCAATTCTGGCATTGGATAAAGCAAGTTTGAGAATTCTTTTTTTTTAGATAAAAAGAGAAAAACAAAGAAAAATGCAAAATCTAGTGTCCCTATACATTTCACTCACTGCTCTCATTTTATTTCAAGGTCTCAGCTAGTAGTCTGTTGTGTCTAGAATTAATCTGTGAGAAGACTGCTTAGAAAGGCGAGACTTGAGATGAAATCAGTTTAATTTATAATTCAGGTTGAAGGGGAAATGGGAGAAGTATAGGGAAGGACGGTTACATCAACATTTATGGAGGGTAAGCATGGCTCTTGAAAAAAAACGTCAGGCCTTTGCTGTTCTGCTAGGACACTGTTGTAATGGGGGCAGGCTGATGCACAACCTTTGGCCGTGCTTCTAACAGATTTCAATTTTTTGCAGTTTAAAGAATAAAAGATGGTAAAACTATTGAGAGGGGTGAGCTTTACTGTCTCAATAAAATATTTCTTTTCTATTTTGCCCTTATCCTCCTCTATTTCTTCCCCTAGAAGTTGATTTTTTAAAACTGTGATTTAAAAACGATCTTATTTGATTTTTCTTTCCCAGGATGTTGAACACACCCCACTTCAAATGCACTTACTATGCGTATCTATACTGATGACAGTTATATGATACTAGAGGCCCAATGAACAGATTTGTGCATGGGGGGGTCTCTCTCTGGGTGGCCTGCAGGGATCAGGCCCAAACCCCACAGTCCAACGCTGCTTGCAGCTCCTACCTGTCGCTCCCACTCATCCTGGCCCCACTATGCCTGCTGCGGGCTTGAGCCCAATCAGTCCCCAGAGAGGCTTGCACTGCTGCAGCAGCGCTCACCAGCCATGAGCCCTGCGTCTGGCGCCCTCCCAAGGGGAGTGGCCTGCTGGATTGGGCTGGAACTGGCTCTCTGACATCCCTTGAGGGGTCCCAGATTGTGAGAGGGTGCAGGCCAGGCTGAGGGTCCCCACCAGTGCACTTGGGCTGGGGAGGGACCATGGGAGGGCTCCAGGGCATGTCTGGCCAGTCTCGCTCAGTCCCTCAGTCTCGCTCAATCCCAATCGGCAGGACCCCAGCAGCAAGCTAACCCACGGGTTAGAGCGTCTGCCCCCCGGTGGTCAGTGCACATCATAGAGAGCGGTTTAGCAGCCTTTGCATATCATTAGCATATTATGCTTTGATTGGTTGTTCGGTTGTTCTGCCGTTCGGTCTAATTGCATATTACCCTTTTATTCTGTAGGATTAGCTCTCTCCTCATTATTCTCTACCTCCAGAGAGTACATCCTCATCATGTGTAAAATAAACCTAAACTTTAAAGAAATCTGAAGGAAAAATTAATATGGCACTTAGTTCTTCTTTAAGAGTTACTAAGTTTCTACCTTATAAAAGTAGAAAGGCAGGTAAATAATACTGGGATATGGTGAATGTTTTGCAAAATATTTTTTAACTGTTTACTGAAATTCACTTGAAAAATGAAACTGTATTATAGAAGAGATCATTGGTTTGGAAATCAGTTTTATTCAAGATTTTATTGGTATTCAAGGCAAACACAAACAACTCTTAAATTCTGAACATACTTTCTAGAAAGTTATAGTCATTTAAATAATTTTAAACATAGAACTGAATCATCTAGATGTGACTTTCAGGACGAGAGCCCCTTGGCCTGGGTGTCAGTGTCCCCGTTCCCATCACTTTCTGCTGTCTGTGAATGCTGCCCCTGAGAAGAGCATGATGGGAGCCCTGCTAGTGGAACTCAGGACAGACACATATTTTTGTCTTCAAATATCGACATCATTTGGAATTACTGACAATTGCCTTTGTACTTACACAATGGAATTACTGTAAGAAATGTTATCTTGGGAATTTTAATAGAAAGAATTACAGCTTTAAAATCTGCATAAAATTTATTATGCATTATTATAAAATTATTTCTGAATCACCTGGGGAAATTTAAAATTTTTTCAAAATTGCCCAGGGAGATTTGAAATAGTCCCTATGGGAATTTTCTTGTAAATCAATTTTAGCCTGCAGACAGGAATGGGGCTAGGACAGAGGTGAAGTAGGAGAAGAATTAAAACAGTGGTCAAATAGTCATTCCCATGTAACAAGTAGGACACTTAACAACTGTTTTCTTTGTAGCACTAAAGGGCATTCATTGCCATGACAAAATGTTCTATGTATAAACTCACATTGGAAAATCACTATGTCTTGATTGCATTCATCTACCCATCAGGGATTTATAACTGAGATATAAATATTTCATTGAATTTTTAATAAAACCTTAATGTGCATGATATACAGAGAGAGCGCTACTACTTGAAAGCCCTGATATATGGAAACTGCAGCAGTTTTGAGGTGGATCAATAAATTTCATGACTTTGTGTTATGAGGATTAGGTATCATCTTGTCATTTACTATCCATTTCTCAAAAGAAAATAGCTACAATTAGAGTCGTAGGCTGTGTTTTTGGTAAGAAACCAAATGTCTCCCAGACATATGACTGAGGCTCTTTGGAGTATTCTGTCTATTAACTGACACCTTTTTTTTTTTAGAATTTCAGTTTTGCCCTAATTAACATAAGGACTGTGGAATACAGCATATCCCTGTAGTATATCATAAAACAAGATGGTCACTAGAGCCAGAACATTAATCTCCGAGGAACTAGAATTTCTAGAGAATATCCAAGATGATGTAAATTTTATGATACCAAGTGACAAGATCCCATGAGTTGCAAACCCGTTTATTAATGGCACATAGAAAGTAAGATCACAATGTTTCTAAGAATTTCTGCTGGAGAGTTGTCCGGTGCTGAATTTATTCATCTTTAAAATGACATCCTTGAATTGAATTATTTCTAAGGGGTTTTTTTTGTTGTTGTTCCAAAATGCATTTTTCTCACGCTGTGCTTAGGAGCTATACATGAAATTTAAACCACACTAGGCTCTAGTGAAAAAATCCCTTGAGTGGTTCTATTTTATTTTATCTTATTGGTAGAAAGGCCCTGTAAACAGTATAAACTCATGGGCCAAGAGAAGTAGGTGAGCAGATATATCACTAAAGCTTTCCTTATAATATTAATGTCTGTTTTTATAGTTCAAAATTGGAGAGATTTTTAGAATTCAGAAAGTGGCTGATATATCAGTAGAGTCATATTATGTTTTAATGAGATTCCAAACATTTATGTGTGATGGTATGTGCTCTGTAAATTGGATAACATTGCAAAGTACTTCAGTGGAAAATATGAATTATTTATGTACTTCTTGACCTAAAGTACTCAATGGGTTTAGTGAGTGTGCATGGGTATTCATTCTCTATTTTTGTAAAATGTCTTATGATGAAGAGTAGCTAAACACCTACACATTTGGTCATATTGTTTTGTCCTTTGAGTAATGGGTATTAATTCTATAAGGTGGCCTTGAATATATACTATGAAAAAAAAAATGCGTCCAGTATGATGTGCTAAACTCAGTTGGTTTACATACTCTGTTGACATCATTCTGAAGATTAACCAAAGTTTATTGTTGGATTCTATGTATTTTCCTGGAGAATAAATATTAAACTTGTTCTTACTCAGCTTTTAAAAAATTATTATTGACTTTAGAGAGAGGCAGTGGGAGAACGAGAGAGAGAAACGGAGAGAGAGAGAAACATCAATATGAGAAAGAAACATTGGTTGGTTGCCTCCTGCACATGCCCTGACCAGGCATCGAACCTGCAACCTGGGCATGTGCCCTGACTGGGAATCGAACCCACCAGGTTTTGGTGTATAGGCCGATGTTCCAACCAACTGGGCCACACGGACCAGGGCACTCAGTTTTTAAAAGAGTATTTCCTGCTCCGCATCTGGGGACACTCAGCTCTTGGCGCCCGGCCCAGCTTCTTTCAAAATGTCTCCTGTTCTCGAAATTCTGTGCAAGCTCGGCTTGGAGGGCGATCGCTCCACACCCGTACGTGCGTATGAGTCAGTCATAGCCTACCCCAACTTCGATGCCCACCGGGACGCTTTGCACATTGAAAGGGCCATCAATACCAAAGGGGTAGATGAGGTCACCATGTCAACGTTTTGACCAAGCGCAGCAATGAACAGAGGCGGGATATTGCCTTCGACTACCAGGGAAGACCGAAAAGGAACTTGCATCAGCACCAAGCCAGCCCTGTCCGGCCCCCTGGAGACCGTGACTCTGTGCCTCTTGGAAATGCCTGCTCATACGATGCTCCCAAGCTGAAGGCCTCCATGACAGGGCTGGGCACTGAGGACTCTCTTACTGAGATCATCTGCTCCAGGACCACCAGGAGCTGCGGGAAACTAACAGAGTCCACAAGGAAATGCACAAGACTAATCTGGAGAAGGACACTATTTCCGACACATCTGGCGACTTCCACAAGCTGATGTTGCCCTCGCAGAGGGTAGAAGAGCAGGGGGCGGCTCTGTCATCGATTATGAGCTGATTGACCAAGATGCCCGGGATCTCTGTGATGCTGGAGTGAAGAGACAGGAACTGATGTTCCCAAGTGGGTCAGCATCATGACCGTGTCCCACCTCCAGAAAGTATTTGACAAGCACAAGAGCTACAGCCCTTGTGACATGTTGCAGAGCATCAAGAAGGAAGTCAAGGGAGACCTGGAAAATGCTTTCCTGAACCTGGTCCACTATATCCAGAACAAGCCCCTATATTTTGCTGAGCGACTGTACGACTGACCCATATGCACCTACGGGTGTGGAGCGATCATCCTCCAAGCCAAGCTTGCACAGAATTTCGAGCAACACCGGCCGAGCTTGAAGTAGGGTTTACGTTTCTTTTTAAGTAAGTGCCATATTCATTTTTTCCTTTGGACTTCTTTAAAGTTTAGGTTTCTTTTACACATGTTGAAGGTGTGCTCTCTGGGGTAGAGAATGTGATGGCAAATTTAGAGTTGATTGAATAGCCTCAATTACAGAGAAAAATTATATTTCATGTATTCTCAGGCCTGGCACATGATCTGTTTTCTAGGTTTTTAAGTGAATGAGTGGTTCTGCTCAAGGAATTTGACTTTCTTGGTTAAGGCCTGTGGTCCTGTATACTTGCTTAAAGCATTGTTGATGTTATCATCTTAGATTTTTATCTTATTGACTATACTTTACATCTGACTATAAAAATGGAGCATACATGGACAGCATTAAATACTTGCTTTTCAAATTTTACTTATATTATCATGGATTTGACTCAAATTTGGAGCTTCCAAACAGTAATTCTCAAGGTTGTGTGCAGCACAATCACATCTTGCCTTAATGCTGCAATGGTTAGACCACTCTACTGATAATAGTTTTTGTTATCCTCAGCAATGCTTAGAAGGAAAAGAGATTAAGTAATCATTATTGTGATTTTGGTCCCTGGAAACAAAGAAAATAGATGGAGCAAACTCTTGTAATAATTAGGAGACTAGGTGAGGGTGAAGGATCCCCTCCAATAAGGGAAACAGCAAAGATGACCAAGCCACTGGAGACTTCGTTATATCCAAAGCACTGGAACTGGAAGCTAGAAAAAATATTTACTTTGGAGGGTAACATATATTAATCATTCTAAAAGGATGGTAGTTTTGTTGAGGATGGGAGGAGAAAAGTTATTTCAGAACCCTAAAGAAAAAACATGAGAGAGGAGGTAGGCAAAACTATGTACCATAAATTGGAAGGCTGGCAAGCATCTGGAGACCAATTTAAGTGGTTATTCAACTCTAGTCATCTGGGCTTCACTCCCGAACTTATTTGCCTTGTACCAAAGATGAAAGCATTGGAAGGGGCTTTACCAAGCAAAATGTAAGCTCTTGCTGAGGTTAACTTCTTAATTCTTTTCCCAACTCCTTTGTCCCACTTTTACATCTTCATCACATTAACTACAGAGACACAGTTATCATAACCTATTAAGGTAAAGTGTTTCAAAACTCATAAAAATAAATGTTTATGTTAGAAATGAGAGTTGTTCTTCACACAAAGTAAAATACAATTGATCTTGTTTTGCCGGTTATCACCTGTCACCTCTCTTCCCTGTGCTCAACTTGCTTCACTGATTTAAACATTTCAGTACGGGGTGGGAGAGGTGGAGTTCTATTTTGAGATTAGTTTTCTGTTTGCTAGTTTTGGTCTTGATCAATATTCTTCACAGATTGTAAGTTGACCAGGGTAAGGAACTTGTCTGTACCTTCACCAACATATGCACATACCCAGGCTAGTGCTGCATGTGGTAAAGGATGACATTAAAGGATGCAGGTGCTGAAGCCAGATGTCCTGAGTTGGATCTGGCTCTGCCATTTTGTGATCTTGGGTGTCTAGGTAACATCTATCTGTCGCAGTACAATGAAGCACTGAGTATCTCATTAATACTATGGTACCAAATGAGGATAATAATAGTTTCTATCTTGCAAGGTTGTTGTGAAAGTTAAAGGATTTAAACACGCAAATCCTGTAGACACCTTCCTGGCATATATTACTTTCATTGTAGCTGTTATTATTGTTACTATTATTATTGGTGGTGGAGCTGATAATACTTAATAAGGAAGGAAAGAAGGAAGGAAGGAAGGAAGGAAGGAAGGAAGGAAGGAAGGAAGGAAGGAAGGGGAGAAGAAAGGAAGGATCAAAGTGTTCACAGACATGTAAGAACTGAATAAAATAACATACAACAAAAAGAGAAAGTGTTAGTAATAACCATAGTCAGGGATAGTCTATATTGAGAAGTAGAGACCCCGTGCACGAAATTTGTGCACAAGGGGGTGGGGAGTGGGGGAAGGTCACTCAGCCTGGCCTGTGCCCTCTTGCAGTCCAGGACCGCTCTCTCCTTACCACCAGCCTGCTCGCTGTTCCTTATCTCTTGGCTCACTGCTCCTTCGCACTGCCACAGAGGCGGGAGAGGCTCCTGTCACTGCTGCTGCACTAGCCAGCTGTGAGCCTGGTTCCTGGCTGAGCAGCGCTCCCCCTGTGGGAGTACATTGACCACCAGGGGACAGCTCCTGTATTGAGCGTCTGCCCCTTGGTGGTCAGTGCATGTCATAGTGACCAGTCGTTCCACCGGTCCTTCCACAGTTTGGTTGATTTGCATATTAGGCCTTTATTATATAAGATTTGTGTGAGCTCTTATATGTTAAAGATACTAAATATTTATCAAATATTTGCTGCAAATACATTTTTCCCAGTCTGTCTTTTAAAATCTAGGCTCATTAGTGATTTCCCTTGTAGCACATGGATTCCTTTAGATGTCCGTTTTCTTCCTCATTGGAATTCTATGTTATTTTTATTGCTATAACTTCTTCTTTTTTAAGAGTCTCTTATTCTAGTTTGCAGCCATGGGACCATAATGGCTTCACCTCTAACTTTATTTTTTAAAATATGTTTTCATTTATTTGAGAGAGGAGAGGAAGAAAGAGAGAAAGAGAGAAACACTTAGCCCACAGTCTGGGCATGTGCCCTGACAGGGAACCTAACCAGCAACCTATTGGTATACAGGACAGACATCCAGGCCTCAGGCTTTTTACTCTTTGTTGTTAATGCTTATAGGAGTCAAAAAGGTCCTTCA
Organism: Myotis lucifugus; assembly: GCF_000147115.1. Classification (NCBI taxonomy): domain Eukaryota; kingdom Metazoa; phylum Chordata; class Mammalia; order Chiroptera; family Vespertilionidae; genus Myotis; species Myotis lucifugus. The sequence continues at coordinate 3,011,387 of NW_005871144.1, read as the reverse complement.
CAGGTGGTTTATTATGCTAATGAGCTCATAGTTTCTGAAAGAGGCTGAAGATTCTCATTCAGGCTTTTCACAGGACAGTGGCACCTCAGAGAACCCCTACTCCTAGGAGACTCGCCTTTCAACAGTAATGACAGAACAGCTGGCACTGAATGGCCACTTAAAACAGGCCCCAGCACTTTCTAAGTGCTTCACCTGGTGACCTGGTTTGATCCACAGCCCCAGGAGGCGGCACTATTACTCCCAGCTTTCAGATGAGAAAACAAAGGCGCGGAGTGGTTAAGTGATTTGCCCAAGTGCAGGGCAGAGCTGGGAGGCACACGGAGTGGGGGCTGCTGGGGACCAGATGTGCACACAGATGACGCAGGAATTCCCAGCGTGAGTGACAACTGAGGCAGGACAGGACAGTGCCGGGAAGAGAGGGAAGGCAGCGGGTATTACCCCGGAGACCCAGGGAGCACATGCTCCCACCCGGCTGGACTCCTGACCCTCAGGGCTTTCATACTGCAGAGCCGTCTTCTCCCAGGGGCCCCAGGACACGGAGCAGGCAATTTCCACACCTGCCTGCATTGCTAGTTAAACACTGGGGTTCGTAAGCCCAGGGAGGGCAGGGGGCAGATAATCACAGTGACAACAGTGAGGCTTAGTACCTGTCACGCACCGGGCTGAGAGCCTTACGTGCATACTCTTATGCACACCTGTAACACTCCATTAAGGCTGGTACTGTTATACCCATTTTATAGATGAAGAAACCGAGGCTCAGAGAGGTCACACAGGTCTAACTGGCAGAGTCTGTGTGACTCCAAAGTCACCACGCCCTCTGCTACCCCCAACCCTCAGGTGGGTGGCGTTGCTAAGTCCAGCTTTTCTCTCCCTCTTGCTCTGGGACACCCGCTGATCAGCAGGGCTGAGCAGAGGAGGAGAGATAGGGCTCCGAGGGACCCAACAGGGGACCTGGCCGTTATTTCTCTAGAGCCCAGCGATAAAGAATCAATAAGCAAAAAGACTTGCCCTTTCCAGGCTGTTCTATTGTATCTTCTTCCCACTAAAACTGGTCTGCCACGGGCGATCAGAGCCTGTGGAGGGGAGGGGGGGGGGGGGCACCAAGAGGTCGGCCATTCCCCTCACTCACTGGCCTTGCCCTTGGGGCTGGTGGACCTCTGTGTGTGGGGTGATGGGGGGCAGGGCCTTGGCCTGGCTGTCGCATGCCCTGCCATCCACCCCGGGTTCCCCCAGTTTCCTATTCGCCATCGGGGATTGGAGCCTGAAGGCCAGGGAGGGACTGAGAGGTCTGAGAGGTCCGCCTTTCCCACCAGCTCGCGGGCCCATCCCAACCGAGGGTTGCCCTCTGTGTGTGTGGGGGCGGGGAAGGGGGCACTGGCGGGTTGGAGGCCTTGACCTGGCATGGCCCGTGTCCCCTGCCACCCATCCCTGGTTCCTCATTCGCCATTGGGGAATGGGAGCTGCCAGCTAGGGAAGGGACCCAGAGGTGGAGTGGTCGTTCTCGCTGCCACACTCCAGCGGCCCAGGGCCCACAGATCGCTCCTGCCGCCACACCCCAGCTGCCCCGGCTGCTGTTTGGTCGTGCAAACAGTCCTGACGGCCCTAAGCTATTATTAGTATAGATGAGTGTCAAGAATCGTTGCCCTTCTCTGTACTTAGTGCTGGCAGAAGGACATGGCTTTGCACACACTTTTCCTTCAGTCTCTACTGTATTGAAATACCTCCTCTTCTTGATACACTCTCCATAATGCCTCAACAGCATGTCAGATATCCTTTTCTTACAGCCGCACCCCAGCCCTTTCACCCAACCGCATTGTATTGCTCTCATCACGCTACACTGCAGCTTTTCTAATGGAATGCTCTTGTGAGATAGTAATAGGTGTTTCATTTTTTAGAAGTTTCCATTTACAAGTTTGGCAGACTGGACTTGACTCCTCAAATTGCAGGACAGGTAGGAGTCCTTAGTGCATGAATGTATTTGGAGATTGCTTAAATTAAAATGACAATAGGCGATTTCTCAAATTTATTTCAGGCTATTACCCTTTTTAATTCTTGAGAACATTTTTTTAAAGAGCAAAATGTAGATCATTCAAAATATGATTTCTGTTCTCAAAGTAATCTGTTTTGTTTGTTTGTTTTTACACTTTTGTACTTCTATTGCCCAACCGATGTATGGAACTTTATAGACACTTTATTCAATAGTATTTGAGTGTTAATTGTATGCTAGATCAATTCCAAGGCAACAGGAATACAAAGGAAAACAAGATATAACTTACACACAGTTGAACTTATATTCTCAGGCAGTGCCTCTCATAATTTTCATTAAAATATGCAGTATTGTAATCCTAACTTCTAGAACTACTCCTGAGAGACTTATTCGGTTTGTTTGGCAGAAAGCAGTCTTTTCTGGGGAGTTTCTGATCAATTTCATCATAATAATACTGGTATATTAGTTAGGGCTTTTTTAATTACAAGTAAAAGAACAATAAAACAAAAACAAAAGCAAAAAACACCTACTCGACTTGCCTTAAGTAAAAGCAGAAAATTTTACACAGCAAGCTGGTAAAGTCTAAGCATGGCTATCCTAAAATAGTATTTTTTAAAAAATATTTTTACTGATTTCAGAGAGGAAGGGAGAGGGAGAGAGAGAGATAGAAACATCAATGATGAGAGAGAATCATTGATAGGCTGCCTCCTACACTCTCCCGCCGGGGGTGGAGCTCATAACCTGGGCATATGCCCTGACTGGGAATTGAACTGTGACCTCCTAGTTCATAGGTCCACTAAGTCTCGCCAGCCTAAAATAGTACTGTAAGACAATTACCTCTCTTCCCTATTGGCTATTTATTTTCTCATTGTTGGTTTACTTTTAGGCAGGCTCTCCCACCCTAGAGCCTAAACAACTTTAGCTGTACATTCTCAAAGCCAAGCAGCAGAAGAGGAAAGACTGCTTTTCTTTCCCAGTTTTTCAACAAAGCTTCATTGATCTGGCTTTGGGCATATGCCTACCTGTGAAGCTATTAGGTAGCTTTAAGCTCATCTCAGCTACCTAGGGGTGGATGAAGAAGTGATGAATTTCCAAGGAAAAGCTGTATGCTAAACACCAACCACCAACTCAAGAGGGAAAAAAAGAAAAGGATGAATAAATGGCAAGTTGGCAAAGATTATTGAAGTCCCTGTCAGTTGATGTCTTAGATGACCTGATCAATTACACCTTCATATAATCATAAATATTTTATATGATATGTTTCATACGTGTATGAGAGGAAGAGCAATTTAAATATTTTAATAGAAATATTACTTTGTCTTTTTCAGTCCTTATATAATTTCTATGTCAAGATAAAGACAGTAATGTTTTTGCTTAAATTTTTTTACTTCTCTGTAAAAATATGTCTGTGTAAATCGAAGGATTGCAATTTATATCTAAATTTTACAGCTGAATATTTTTAAGAGAAGAGAAACTAAGTAACCCAATAAATACTATTGGAAACTTTTATTCATACTGTATTTATTCACCTCTAGAAAAATGGGTATAGAAAATTGAAGAAATTTTCATGTTTGCCTCACTCAACTGAGAATAATATCAGAAAATAGAGTGGCAATATGTTCAAATATACATTTCTAGATATGTAGCATATATGGACAACTGGACCCTGACCCAACAAATCAAATAAAATCATTCTCCATCCTTTGCTTCAGTGGATTCTGACAACTATTTAGTTGTTCATGTAGTGAGTGGAACAGCTTGATAGAGTCTATTTTTTTTAATATCACAAATCTATTAAAGTACACTTAAGGCTCAGTTTCTGTGAGGTTTAGCCAACATCTATGGGAAGACCTGATTCAGGAAAGTCACACTTACTAAAATTTGATTGTAATGCTGGATGTAAGGGGAAAAAAATCCACCTGCAGTCTATTTTTGCAGATATAAAATGCTGCCTTTGCTAAGATGTTATTCACCAACTTATGAAAGAAAACAAAAACCATAGAACACATTAGTTAAACACATCTTCCTTCAAGAACTACTGCCAAATGGTGTCTCATTTCTTTCATAAACTTTGCTTGAAAATATTACAAATGCCAAGTGCTGAATGTACAGAAAGTACTTCCGTTGTTGCTTTCACTGTATTAGTTTATAATTTATATCCCAAAAGCTTTTGTTGCTTGGGTAGGGGCTGACGATCAGTAAAGTACTGGGCAATAACATTAGAAATCAAATGCTTGCACTTAGATATGGGAAAGGCATCTGAAAACAGTTTCCACTTTCAAAATGAAACATTTGCATAGAGTAAGATAAAATTTTACAAAGGAAATCTAGAATTATAGTAAATTAGGTTGCTGGGGGAAAATCAATCAATCTGCCTTTGCAACTGATAATACTATTTTGAAAAATATACCAAATTAAGGAATATTTAGTAAACAGAGACAGAAAGACAGAGAGAAGAGAGACAGGGAAGGCTTATGGTGAAATATGCTGTACATTGAAAATAATAGGATCTCTTCAAGGTCTGGCTGAGATTACTTTAGCATTTTCCCCATATTTCAACATGTAATCCTCACTTTTGCTGGTTTAGAAATTTTGTCAAAATCCTAGAGTAGATTGCATTTAGACTGACTTATAATGAATACATGCACTCACACAATTCTACCACTACCACAAAATAATAATTTATAATTACATATACATATCATACCTATTTCATCTCTCACCATTCATCCTATGGTTCCATGCCTCAATCATTCATCATGACTTTCTTCATTGAGTGTAAGTTGCTTCCTCTTTGACCATCCACAGCCCATACAAAGCTCTGACACAGTCTTCTCTCTCCTCTGCACCTAGTTAACACTTTACCCATTTTTCAGATGATAGCCTAGATGCCACATCATTGAATTCCTCACTGCCACCACCCCCCGAAACGTGGTTTATCTTCTCCAATTTGTGCTTCCCTGAGCACTCTGTTCTTCCATTACAATGAATTTACTTGTTGCATTGTACAATTGCTTCTTTAATTATCTCATTCTCACACTTAATTGGAAGCTCAGTGAGAGCAAGAACCTTGCCCATTATACTTACACTTGTATTTTCAGCAGCAAATGTGGCAACTACAATGAGTAATTTTTAAATGAAATTGTAAATGCATATAATTAAAGGAAATTTCCAAATAAAGAGTGAATTGTTCACCAATTCTATTAAATTACTAAAGTCCCGGTGCACGAAATTCATACACGGGGGGGGGGGGTCCCTTCAGCCAAGCCTGCACCCTCTCCAATCCAGGACCCCTCGAAGGATGTCTGGCTGCAGGTTTAGGCCCGATCCCGGGGATCGGGCCTAAACTGGCAGTCGGACATCCCTCTCACAATCCTGGACCACTGGCTCCTAACCGCTCAACTGCCTGCCTGCCTATTCACCTCTAACTGCCCCCCCCCCCCCGCCAGCCTAATCACCCCTAACCGCCTCTGCCTGCCAGTGTGATCACCCCTCAATGCCCCCCTGCCAGCCTGGTCTCCCCTAACTGCCCCCCTGCTGGCCTGATCACCCCTAACTGCCTTTGACTGCTGGCCTAATTGCCCCCAACTGCCCCCCCTGCTGGCCTGGTTGCCCCATGCAGCCTGCTGCTTGGTCGTTTGGTTACCCTTCACTGCCCCCCTGCCAGGCTGGTCACCCCACGCAGCCTGCTGCTTGGCCATTTGTTTGCCCCTCACTGCCCCCCTGCCAGCCAGGTCACCCCACGCAGACTGTTCGGTCATCTGTTCGGTTGTGATGGTCGCTTAGGCTTTTATATAGATAGATAAGCAAAACTAAGACTTTTCTGGACTGTTATTACAAAACAACCTGAAATTTGGGTTTGTCCTGTGCTCTACAGATCCATTAGTAACATCATGACCTTCAATTCTCTCTCTTTTTTTTTGTTTGTTAAGGAAAATGTAGGAACACTAGAATTTTTCAGAATGCTTTTCATTAGCATGTTCTTCTCTTTCTCTCCTTTTGACTTCCTGAATCCTTAATGAGGATTGCCCCACTTATATTTGTCCTTATTTTAAGATATTATACTTTGGGTATACATTTCTCTTGGCACCATATTTGGAACTCATACTCTCAGATGGAGGCTATTTTGACAGCAGTCATAATCTGCTCCACCCCCCATAACCAAGCATGAGCCTGTAGGACCTCCTATGAACTACTTTCCTTCATTTGGGGAAGGAATTTAGCTACTTTTCTTATTGTAATAGGTAAGTATTTTAATTATATTATTTTAATAGTGTTTTCAAATTGTGAGTCCTTAATTCTAAGCACTCACCTGATAGGACAAGACATGAACACCTTTAAGAAAGAACACCTATGATTATGTTTATATTTCTATTATTTGGAGTGAGACACTTAAGAATGTATAAATTCACCTTCCATTCCTAAAAATGGAAGTTTATCCTTTCTCCATTTTAGATCTTTCAGAGAAAAAAATACTTCTTAAATATAGAGTTGATACTTCCATTGTAACACGTTGCCTTATTTGCTACTGGTAAACAAGACGCAGGGTGGAAGAGACTTGAAATTTCCCTCTAAACTTAAAGAAGAAATCTATTAAGTAACACAGAGTTTAATTTGTAGATGTTTTTTCACTCCCTCTGTCTATAAAAGAGATCACGAAAACACAAGTGGTACAACAGAGATAACACTTCACAGCATTAAGTAAATTTCATCTCTCCAATTAGCATCATGGCTCAATGAGAACAGATGTACAAGAAAGGAATGTATTTGATGATTAAGATTACATTGTTATTTAGCTTTTAATTATATAGCACTTGGAATAATAAGTGTGACCTAGAAGGACAAAGAGTTCAGATGTTTGGTTTCTTAGTATGTGTGTTTCCCGCTTTTGGCATTATAGCATTTAGTCAGAAAGGGGAGGACAGAGAGCACCTCCCTCAGATCACTAGGATTTTTTTATAAGGGAGGCAATTGAACCACTGGACATTAGCAGCCCATATAAGATAATGTGCTGTCACAGTAAAGAATGTTTTTTAAATCAGCTTTATCAAGCCCATTAAATGATTTGTTGTTGTCAAATTGTTGTCTCCTCCCTTTTCTACCCCAAGAATCTAAAAATTCTGTGGTTGGGGACAACCACAAAATGTAGGACAAAATGATGGAAATGTGACAAGACAACAAAGAAAGCCTAAAGTCTCCACGTTTAAAAGGATCAAATTAAATGTAAGTTTCCTCATTTGTTCTAGATTTCCATCTGGGATACAGCACTGATAATGCTCTACTGGCTTCATGCATTATTAACTAATTAATTAGTTCCTACACTGTGAAAATCTTTGAGATTAAGCCTGCCTATGTAAAAGAGCGAAATTTGCAGTTTAAAAGGATAGAACTCTCACAGCTATTCTTGAATTCGCTTTCATTTTCCTATAATTATAACTTTGACATATTAAAATTTGAAGCCACTTGCAGAACAAGTGCTGCTATGAGAAATGTACACATACATTTTAGTATATTCTCTTGAGGGGGAGGGGGTGTTTTTAAATGAATATACTTTAATTTATGATATTTTAAAGCAGGCCAAGTGGGAAGAAGGAAAGTTATATATAGTCAATTATGGCACTTTTATGTAGATGTTTACTATGCATATTAAATACACTTAAGTGGAGAACAAGAGAACAAATCTTATTTTCAATAATAAGCCTTATAGAGTCAGGTATAACAAAACAAAGACAAGGCAATATTGCATATATTGTCATTAAATATATAGATGCCTCCGATCCTTTACATATGAATGAACACACACATATACACACAAGTATATCCTCTAAAAATCACTTTAAAACAAGACACTATTAACAAGAACTTAATTATCATGCACAGTTCTTATTTTAAAAACAAAGGCATTAAATCCTTGCTTTTAGAATTACAAGAAACATTTTATTTAGAAAGCCTGTTGTTTATATAAACTATTCTTCCTAATTATCTAAATAACCACAAGCCACATTAACAAAACCACAGCAATGCAGTAAAGAAAATCTGTGTTTCCAAGTGCCCTCAGGGTCATCTTCCAGACTTCTCCAAATCACTATAATTAAGAGGCAATTGACAACTCAACTTCTCATTGGCCATTTTTTGATTTGCAAAACTTATTGAATCAATTAACAGACTTAACATAAGAGACAAATTTAAAGGAACCATATAAAGCAACTCTACCAAATCCCTGTTTAAAAAGTTGGCATTTGTTATTAAAATAAGAAAGCTTACATTAACTTATATAACCCTATGCATTTTCATTGTACAATTAAATATAGCATTTCAAAGGAAATATCCTTTCTTCATCACTCGTCATATTGTGGTCACATTAGGTAAACAGTTCCTTTTGATTTCTCAACTCTTTACAATTTATACAGTCAGCCCTCCATATCCGTGGGTTCTGCATCCATGGGTTCAACCAACTGCTGATTGAAAATATTCCACAAATACAAAAGTATTATGTTGTTGCTGATATTTACTATGTAGTTAGACTTAACATGGTTGTGTCTTTATTGAACATATAATTTTTCTTGTCATTATTCCCTAAACAATACAGGGTAACATTATTTACATAGCATTTACATTGTATTTGGCATTATAAGTAATCTAGGGATGATTTACAGTATACAGGGGAAAGTGTATAGTTTATATGCAAACACTATGCCGTTTTATATAAGGGAATTGAGTATCTGAAGATTTTGGTATGTGGGGTGGGGGGTGAGGGGGCTAGAACCAATCTCCCTGGACACCAAATGAGGACTGTAGTTGCTAGTATTCTATGTATTGAAAATTCTTTCTCATGTCTATATCAATATTTTTGAATTATAAGTTGATTATTTTTGCATTTAAAAATATGTAAGATTCAAACATCAATTTGTTTATCCATGATCACAGCACAAGTGTATTGGTCATCAATTATATGCTAGGTATTAAGCTATTTCTCTGGGCTACAAATGTTGAAGAATGCCCTCAAAATAAACAAAGCTTAATTTGAGAGTAAGAAAAAGAAACACCTGTTTAATAAAGTGTGGTAATTGCTCTAATTGAGTTTTCTATAAACTACATTGAGGAAAGACTTCTAAATTCAAATAGGTGACCATCGAAAGCTTGCACTGAGTTTTGGGATATTAAGTAGGTATTATTTCATGAAGTAAGAGTGGAGGAGAGAGGACTTTTATAAGCTTCCAAACATTTGTAAGTAGCATAAAATAGGAAATTTCCAAATAACAAATAATACTCTGTGTTAAGCAAAAGCATTTTAATATTGTCCTGAAAGCTACAGGGAGTCGCCACAGGATTTTAAAAGATTTGCATGTTTAAAAAGGTCACTCTGGGAGCAGCTTGGAGGATGAATTGTAGCTGGATCAGGCTAAAAGCAGAAAGAAGCAGTTGGGAAAACTACAAGAATAACCCACTTGACAGATAATAAATAAGTTTTAAACTTGCCTAACAATTGGGAGGAGAGAAAAGAGATATGACAGATTGTAGATAGATAGGTAGATGATATATACCCACATAAATACATGCACAGGTACAAGGATAGAAGGTAGATAGAAGATTGATAAAGATACATAAATTTAGGGCATGAATAAATTTTCATTCAGAAATTTGAACTTTGAGATATTTGCATAATTTCTGAAAAAGGGCACCTGGTTGTCATTTAGTTATATGAGGCTGCCCTCAGAGCAAAGGTGCGCAGATATTGAAAGCATCAGTCAGGAAAGATGGGAGATTCCTGGAGGAGCAGATGCATTTAATAGGTGACATCTCCTTGCAGGAAGCTACCTAGAAGTAGTCAGGTAGAAAGTAAAGTCATAGATTCCATTTAAAAGAATTTCTTACAGCCCTAGCTTGTTTGGCTCAGTGGCTAGATAGAGTGTTGGCCTGTAGACTGAAGGGTCCCAGGTTCAGTTCTAGTCAAGGGCCCATACCCATGTTGTGGGCTTGATCACTCGATCTGGTCAATGATTCGCTCTCATCATTGATGTTTCTATCTCTCTCTCCTCCCTTTCGCTCTGAAATCAATAATAAATAAATAAATTTTTGTACAGTAATTAATAAAACCCCAACAAGGCGATTCTTTACTTCTTTCCCAAGATCCCTAGTCTGAGGTTTTACTTTTTTCTACTTTCTGTGATGATCCCACTAGCAAGAGTCCTGAAGTAGTAGGTATCACAAATAAAAGAAAAATAGCTTTGAAAATTTCATAACCTGCCAAATTAGCCCATAAAAACAGAGATTGACTATAAAATAAGAAGATATTATGTTAAGAAAAAAAGTCTCAAAATATGTCAATCAATTTATTAGGCATCTACATATATATGTTATGCTAGATTGATACTAACAAATAAAAATAAATATATATTATATATAATATGATACCTAGATAAATTTGCCTTCCTATTCAATTAACAAAATGTATTACATTCAGAATTATGTTGCTTATACCTAGTTTGGCAGAAGAAAGTTATTACAAAACTCTCAGGGGATATTTATGTAAGCCTACATTTTGAATGTGTGGCTTCTTTGGGGAGCACTGTGTTATGAGAACAAATCCCAAATCTGGAGGACGATGGAGTCCAGGTTCTTTCTGAGCTCATGTCAGACCTTTCCTCTTCCTGGGAGCAAATCCTAGGCCCCTGATGAATATATGCCCCACGGATATGACAGGCTGTAGGGAGGAAACGTTTCATCTCACCTTCCCATTCTTGTTTCCCTAAACCTCCTGCATATGAAACATCTCCCAATTTTTCAAGGTTTTCCTACTACCAATTACAACAGAAAATCACAGGGTGACCCTGTCATTGCAAACTTGAAGAGATTTCAGTTTCTAAAACACCAATATTCTTTAAAACAATTATTAATGAGAAAAGATATCCTTAGGTCCCCTCATTCTCTGCCATTTTTATGCTACATTTTACACATGTGAATCGTTTGAGAGGTTGCCTGAACACAACTATTTTTCTTTTTCCTCTGGGACTTGTCACTTTCCTGGAGCTATTGTTGAGGAAGTTTGCTTTACAAAATTACAGAACAGCATCTTGGGAGAGAAGACCTTCCAAAATAAGCCAAGTCATATAAAAACTCAAACCAGTACTTAACCTGACTATGTTGTTAATTGGATTTAGGTATAATCAAGATAATTCTGAATGAATAAGGAAAGAAGCTCTATAATCCTCATAAGCCAATTATTCTAAAAAACACATTAGGAAAAAAATCAGTGGGCTTCAATTCAGGAATTCAAGACTGGATTAAGATTTACAAATAAGTCAATGTCATTCACTAAAAAAGGAGAAAAATCATGTTTATTTTAATATATGCGTATTATGTGATACAATTAACACCCATTTATTTTTTAAAAGTCTTAGCATACAAATAAAGATACTTCTTTTACATGATAAAAAGTTTTAACAAAGACTTAGCAAACTTCACACTTAATGGTAAAATATTGAAAAATTTTACTCTGAGGCAAGCATATCCACTAGTAGTATCTACAGAGTATATGTAAGGAATGCAGAATCTCAGGACTGCTCACTGTGGGTGAGCTGCTGTGTGGCACAATGCATTTCAAGGAGGAAAAAGAACGATTTAGTAGAGGAAAGTTGAACATTTCAACTTCCTGCTTAGGTTGTCATTTCCAATGGATTCTCATTTCCAGAATGTCACTGCCAGGGGCTTATGCTTTTGTTGTTGTTTGTTTAATATATTTCTATTGATTTCAGAGAGGGAAGGAGAGGGAGATAGAGATAGAAACATCAATGATGAGAGAGAATCATTGATTGGCTGCCTCCTGCACACCCCCCACTGGGGATTGAGCCTGCAACCCAGGCATGTGCCCTGACCAGGAATCGAACCGTGACCTTCTGGTTCACAGGTCGATGCTCAACCACTGACCCACACCAGTCAGGCATGCCTATGCTTTTCACATGCTTTCGGAATGAGGTCCAAAAAAATAATCAGGCAATGGCAAGAAAGGAACAATATTTGACTATGTTTGTTCAATTTTCTTTTTCTAAAATGATGTAGGCCTCCACTACTGATGTAGGTTTCTTTGTCACATGTTTGCTCTCACTAGCTAAGAAAATAGGGCTGCATGTTTCTGTACAAACTAAATACACAAATGAGCTAGCCAAATGACCAAGGTGGCTGTTTTTCAAAAGTGTTGACAGTTGTTGTTGTTTTTTTTAATTCTTAATGGAAATCAGTCATTGCTATCCTTCACTAATAAGACAATTTCTACAAACCCCAAGGCAATAGTCCAAATCCACCATTAAAAACAATGTACGATTTTTTTATAGGCCTGAAATTTGGATGGGCCTGCAAAATCATCTCCCAAGATCTCCTGTTTTCAAATCCTAATCAGACTAAAAAAAAAAAGGTTCTTAAAGTTTAATGATATTTTACAGTAACCTCAAGATTCCACCTGCCTCTTTGTGAACCCTTTTTACTCATTTTAAAGAATTGAATTTTATCAAGCAATCAAAATAATCTAATTTAGGTACTCTTTTGTTGTTAACTGTCATTGTAGCTGCTTGTGGTGTTTAATTTATTCTTGAAGTTGAGCTATATCCCAAGAGAAAATTATTCTGTTTATGACCATTTAAACTGCTAATCTCTACTGAGGGAATTCACTTATTCAGCAATGATTTATTTATGTACTATAGATGATAGATGGATAGATAACTGATAGATAGATAGATAGATAGATAGATAGATAGATAGATAGATAGATGATAGAAGTTATTTAGTGAATACCTACTATATGCTAGGGACTGAGGTTCTGACACAGTTTTGTCCTTGGCACAATGACAGCATAATCATCTGTTGGTTTATTATTATAGCACTTTTAACACCTACCATGCATCTGTGCCCCAAACAGAAGCTCAATAGATGTTAATATATTTAAGGAGTCTGAGGAAGAAAGGAGAAATCTAACAAGTTTTATGAATAAATCAACCAAAGAAGAAAAAATGAAACAAATAGAAAAAGGAAAATAAATCAACGTTGTATGATGCTTGCTACACTCTCAAACACTGTTTTAAAAGGAAGTTCTTATTCATGTATGTACTCTAAGTATTAATTCAGAAATAACATTACATGTACTTGATATATACAAAATATGGTGACTAGAATAATTCAGTTGTGCATGTGGGAAAATGAGAGGTCCATGAAATGGTAAGCTTTGTAAGGACTGAGTAATATGACCGAGGCATATGCCAAGAGCTGGGCATTCCTGGGTCACTGTGGCAGGCAGGGTTCTGCCAGGCGATTTGGCTGCAGCAAATCCAGCCAACCATAAATTATGATGGATTTGACTGAACACTCATCTCAGACTTTTGTTCTGCTAAAGCTGGCTCAAATTCAAGTGGTAAACAATTAAATAAATATACCATTTACCAACTTAGCTGTGCAAACTCACAATTATACCACTGACCCCAAAGAAGACAAATCTAAAGACATAATTGCCTTCATGGGATCTGTAGTCTGTCAAGAGAAGGAACACACATGGTCTACAAAGAAAATAACTTAAACCAAAATGTCATCAGCATTGAGGCCTTTATATATTTTGTGGTTTGTTTCACTGGAGCAGGAAGAGTATTCAATTTGTAACATATTGGTATGATTATGTGAACTGAGTTGATCTTTGCTGAAGAAACCCTATTATGTTACTGTTTCTTTGGTAATAAGGATTTCTCTGTTCAAATAGGAAAAACCCATTTGAATCCTATTTTGTCAAATTTTAGTATATCTAGGGCAAACTATCCCTACGTAACTGTGTTAAGTTTTACTAATAAAAGAAAAAAAGGAACTAAGCTCTAGTATTATTATTACCAGAGTCAAAGAAGACATCTATATAAAAATATTTGTATTGTTGGAAAAATATAGTTACATAAAATAGGCAAGACCTTGTAGTTTTTGCATAGTGTCTACTTGAAAAAAAAATCTTTACAATAAATTACTCCAGATAAGCAACAGCTCTTGGACCCTTGGTTATAGATTTTTTAAAAAGTAGAAGACATTTCTAGAAACAGAATGCTTGTTTCTATAATTCTTATTTAGCACAAAATTTAGTTTAATCACATCAGCATTCAGAGAAAAATCATTTGGTTTACCATTGTAAAATGTTTTGAAAATCATGTTGACCATCTGTGAGTCTCACTTAAAATAGTCAACTACATTTTGAGGAATGTGAAGAATTTATCTTTTTAATAATGAGTTTTGGTGAGTGTAATGAAAACTCTTATTTGGTAAATGAGAGACAACAATTGTGTTTCAGAAAAAAAGGAAAAGCAGAAAAGATGCTCCAGTAGTTTGGCTGCCCCACAACACAAAAAACTGGAGTTTCACTTCCTAACCTTCAAGATTTGAGAAATGTTGATTGATTTTAGTGAATCAGTCATGGACCCTTTCAGTGAATCAATCATGATCATGTTAGAGCTAGAGAGACTCTTAGAGATAATGTGGAGGAAGCCCTTGAATTTCACAGGTAATAAGAGTCCTCTCCAGAGTTGTTTTCCCTTCCTGGTACAGGAGAAGTGGACACCTTTACAGAGAGAAATGGATGCCCTACTTTTAACATGTAGTATCCTATATAATAAAAAGGGAAAATGCAAATTGACCATCACACCTTTGCACAAGATGGCTGCCTTCATGTGGCCACCAGATGGTCGGCAGGGGAGGGCAGTTAGGGGTGACCAGGTGGCAGGGGAGGGCAGTTGGGAGCAATCAGGCCAGCAGGGGAGCAGTTAGGCATCGATCAGGCTGGCAGGGGATAAGTTAGGGGGTGATCAGGCTGGCAGGCAGAAGCAGTTAGGGGCAATCAGGCAGGCAGGCAGGCAAGTGGTTGGGAGCCAGCAGTCCCCAATTGTGAGAGGGATGTCCGAGGGGTCTCAGATTGAAGAGGGTACAGGCTGGGCTGAGGGACACCTCCTCCCCCCTCCAGTGCACTCCCCCCCCCCCCCCCCAGTGTGCACCGGGCCTCTAGTTTAGACAGAAAGAGGAAGACAAAGAGTACCTCCTGTGGTGGCTGTTTCTCAATTGCCTCCAGCTCAAAACAACCCTTTTGCCAAAGTGCATATTTTGGGGTGACATATTCTGAACCCTTTAAAAGTAATATATTTCACCTGCCTGCTGCCCCCTTAAGTGTGTGAACAGGTAGAACAAAAGGTGGTGGAGAAAAAAAAAGAGTGGAATTCAGGAAACAAACAATTGGTTCCCTTAATATATCTACCAAAGGAAAAATATCTCCTATTTTTGAAGTTTACTTTGTAGACACCTTTACTGAGCCACTTGCTTATTTCTAAGGATGGCCTGCTAGAATTATGTTTTCCTTCCTTTCCAGCTGGTTATTGATTGTTACATATAACCGTCTCCCAACCATCGCCATTCTCCAAATTTTATGTAAGCAGTGTGATCATCTTCCTTCATAAAAAAGAGAAATAGAAAATGCAAAAGCATCCTGTATACCCATTCTAATACTAATTACCTTTAAATTGATCCTGTATCAGTGAACTCTACTCTACTTGATTCTTAAAACTTCATTTATTAACATACATTCGAGGCTAAAATTAGTCTAGGTCAGGGGTGGGCAACCTTTTTGTGAGTGCGTGCCAAAACCAGCAAAATCTCTGACTCAAAATTCTTCTGTGTGCCAATCCTAATTTTTTGAGAACATGTTATGCCTACTTGATATCTCTTAAGGTGTACGTATGTGAAGACCCTTGAAGAAATAATAAAATTCATTCAAGGGTCAAAAACACCTTATATGATGATGGAAAATACATTTATTTTTTAATGTATACATGTACACTGATAGTCCAACAGAAAACTTTATGACTCCGTTTGATATTATCAGTGGACTTTTGCTGCTGCATCACTGATGACAGAGATTTTACATCAGGTTTATATTTTGTGACCTTCAGAGATATGCATGAGCTACTACTTTCATCTGTCAGGCTACTCCTATTATGAGACTTAACAAAATTCATCACTGAGAACAAAGATTCACAAGCATATGTGGATTAAACTAAAACACTGGTCAGATCTAGGAAGGCAGGGAGAGTTAAGGCAGAGGCATAGAAATTGCTCTTCCCCTCTCTCGTCAATTCATGTCTATGGTCATTAAGATAACTTGTTATGTAAAATTATTTATTTATCTAAGATGCACCTACACTGAATTTATCTGAAAAATAAAAAAGTCGATATTAAGAAAAAAATTGTAAATGGAAGATTAGAAGAGAGGGTTTCGCGTGCCAGCAAAAGTTACTGGCGTGCCATGTTTGGCACCCGTGCCAGGGGTTGCCCACCCCTGGTCTAGGTGGATTTCTTTAAAAGAAAGGGCCATTCTAATAATTTTTGATCTATAAATGTTTGTTTGCCTTTATCTTGTGTCTATTTTAAGTGCATTAAATCAGTTTTCAAATATTCTTATTTATAAAATACTGCTCGTACACATTCAAATTATTTAATATGTAAAAATATCATTTTTTAAATAATTCACATTCTTGCTCTTCTTTTTCCAGCAAAGGGGAATAAAATATGTCCCCTTAGAGAGAGCTGCTGTCAGTACTAGTTTTTGGAAAGTTCATGCCACACAGTATGGCTTTCATATCATATTATAATTGCAGCTTTCAAGAGTTATGATTGATTAGGGCTTACTAAAAATTCCAGTGTCAGTGCACCTTTAAAGGCAACAATTCCCCTGTATATGTAATAGCCTAGCCCTTCAATTCTTGACATTCTTTTCTCTCACCTTGAGGAAAGAGGTCATTCTTACTGTCTCTAGCAAAAGCACTGCATGAACTGGCTGCAATTTTTAACCTTACATTTATTCATACTTTTTAAAGACACAATATATAATTTCACTTTATCTCTTCCATTTTAAAAAAGTTTCCAAAATATCAATCAGAACTTAAAGTGTTATTGTGAAATTAGGTTCAAGTTTTTAAAATTTTAATCTGATGTCATGTTTGTTTTTTGTTTGTTTGTTTTTGCAGAGGGTGGAAGTTGCTGGTTTTGTTTTGTTTTGTTTCGGTTTTGGTCAGCTTTCCTGTATCTATTTCTCTTTTTTTACAATGTGTTTTTATTGATTTCAGAGAGAGGAAGAGGTGGAGAGAGATAGAAACATCAACGCTAAGAGAGAATCATCGATTGGCTGCCTCCTGCACGTTCCTTACCGGGGATTGAGCCCACAACACGGGCATTGTACCCTGACCAGGAATCAAACCTTGATAGGTCAACACTCAACCACTGAACCACACCGACTGGGTGATTTCTTTCAAAGTTTTACTTTATTTTCCTGAAGAATGAGCAACTTATTATTAAAGTCAAATAGATTTTTTAATTTAAGATAAAACTTATTAATAACAAAGCAAGTTATTTAGCAAAGTACTATGGACTGGCAAATCAATGACTGCCATGATAGAATAATGAATTTGATCATGAAACTCTATTTTTCATGACATGAAAAAGTAAAGACAAAAGGTGTCACTATGATTAAATTAAAAATTGCCAATGTGAATCTGTCAAATTTAATTATTGAGTTTTAATTGTGCAAATTAAAAAAAATTGACAAAACAAAAAAAGCTTTGCAATGGACACAGACACCAGGGGGGTAAGGGCATGAGTGGAGGGGTGGGGGGTGGCAATGGGGGGAAAAGGACACATATATAATACTTTAATCAATAAAGAAAAATAAAAAGATTTACCTTTACCTTAAGCAAAAAAAAAAAAGCTTTGGGGTAACATTCAATATAGTTATTTTGGTAGGAGAAAGAAACCTGAGAATAACCAAGCAAACAACATCCAGAGCAACACCTTAACATGAGAACAATGCTCTGGTCGTGTTTACAGAGTGAATTAAAGGGAATATACCAAAAGCTTTAATATTTTCAATGCTGTTATTATTCGTTTATTCTAATGATGATATCTTGAGGGATTAGGCTACATTCTTATATTTAGCAGAAAATAGAATTCACTGGAGGGCAATGAACTATATACACTTAATAAATTACTTTTTAAAGGTCATTTCGTGAATGGAAGAAAGCAGATTCTGAAGAATTTGTACAAGGTAAGGTCTTCTTTAGATTCTCCAGTGATTAATTCTGAGAAGGAAGGAAGTTCGACAAAAACATAAATGTTACGTCTCTTCTTTAACAGTTATAAATTTAATGTATACTTTATAGATTTTCACTGAACTAGGAAGTTTATACATAGTCATGTGGTCTTTTATTGTTCAGGATATTTTTTTTAAAATAAGCTTTTTTTCTTTTTTGTTGTTTTTTTAAGGAAATCTTTTTTTAAAACAATTTATTGTTGACACTATTGCAGATGTCCTCTATTTCCCTCTCCCTTTGATCACCCCAACCCAGCCCACACCTCCATCACTCTTCCCTTGGCCCTCCCCATATTACTGTCTGTGTCCATGGCAGTGGTTCTCAACCTGTGGGTCGTGACCCCTTTGGGGGTCGAACGAGCCTTTCACAGGGGTCGCTTAAGACCATCGGAAAACACTTATATAATTACATATTGTTTTTGTGATTAATCACTATGCTTTAATTATGTTCAATTTGTAATAATGAAAATACATTCTGCATATCAGATATTTACATTATGATTCTTAACAGTAGCAAAATTACAGTTATGAAGTAGCAACAAAAATAATTTTATGGTTGGGGGTCACCACAACATGAGGAACTGTATTAAAGGGTCGCGGCATTAGGAAGGTTGAGAACCACTGGTCCATGGGCTATGCATATATGTTCTTTAGCTAATCCATTCACCTTCCTTTATCCAGTCCCCCTCTCCCCCCACCCACCTCCCCTCTGACAGCTGTCAGTCTGTTCCATCTATTCATGCCTCTGGTTCTATTTTATTCATCAGTTTATTTTGTTCATTAGATTCCACATATTAGTGAGATCATATGGCATTTGTCTTTCTCTATCTTATTCTGCTAAGCATAATAATCTCCAGGCTCATCCATGCTGTTGCAAAGGGTAAAGAGTTCCTTCTTTTTTATAGCCTCGTAGTATTCCATGGTGTAAATGTACCACAGCTTTTTCTCTACTCATCTACTGATGGGCACTTGGGCTGTTTCTAGATGTAGGCTATTGTAAATAATGCTGTTAAGAAGATAGGGGTGCATATATTCATTCTGATTGGTATTTCATGATTCTTAGAATACATTCCTAGAAGTGGGAACACTGACTCAAAAGACAGTTCCAATTTTAATTTTTTTAGGAAACTCCATACCATGTTCCATAATGGCCGCACCAGCCTGAATTCCCATCAACAGTACACCATGGTTCTCTTTTCTGCACGTCCTCACCAGCACTTGTAGTTTGTTGATTTATTGATGGTATCTATTCTGGCAGGTGTGAAGTGATACCTCATTGTAGTTTTAATCACCCCCCTAATGATTAGTGACTAAGCATTTTTTTTTCATACATCTACTAGCCATCTGTATATGTCCTCTTTGGGGAAGTGTCTATTCAGGTCTAATGCCCATTTTTAAATTAGATTGTTTGTCTTTCTGGTGTTGAGTTGTAAGAGTTCTTTTTAAATTTTGGATATTAAACTCTTATCAGATGAATTGTTGGGGAATATGTTCTCCAACACAGTGGGTTACTTTTTTGTTTTTTGATGGCTTATTTTGCTGTGCAGAAGATTTTTAGTTTGATGTAGTCCTATTTGTTTATTTTTTCTCTTGACGTTGGAGACATATTGGCAAAAATATTGCTCTGAGAGATGTCTAATATTTTACTGTCTATGTTTTCTTATAGGATTTTTATGGTTTTGCTACTTACATTTAAGTTTTTTATAGATTTTGAATTTATTCTTTTGTATGGTGTAAATTGGTGGTCTAAATTAATTTTTTTGCATGCACCTGTCCAATTTCCCAACACAATTCATTGAAGAGACTGTCTTTATTTCATTGTATGCTTTTGCCTCCTTTGTCAAATATTAATTGACCATAAGGCATGGGTTGATTTCTGGGTTCTCTATTCTGTTCCATTGATCCAAATATCTTTTCTTGTGTCAGTACCAGACTTCTTTGATTAGGGTAGTTTTGTAGTGTAGTTTAATATCTGGTATTGTGAGCCCTCCAACTTGTTCTTCTTTCTTAAAAAAAAAAAGGATGAAATAGATTCAGGTGGCAGGGAGAACCAGCAAAACGTAGTTTTTGAACCAACAGAATAAAAATTTTGCTTTTAATTGTGTATATGGTATTAAGTAAAATATTTTATTAATGTATATGGTAATATAATTTGAAAAAAATGTGTGTGTCTTTTAAACATATTAAAGTTAATGAGAACTTTCAGAAGGCCAAACAAGGTCTAAACATTGTTCTATAGTGTAAAATGATTTGTAAAATCACAGAATCTTACAGCAGGAGAGTATGTTAAAGGTGAGTAAATTCTTTCCAAACACTACGGAGTAAATTATTATATAAATTGTATGATCAAGTGACCATTTCTTCTGCTTAAACATTTATCTCTACCTCACACAGGACAGAGCACTACTTTTTTGTGTAGCTTGATAAATGTATACCTTTTTTCCTCTCATATTTACTTAAAAAATAATATCCACTCATAGATTTTAGTTCTACCCTCTGGACATTTCTAAATTATTCATAATCTCTTTTCTGTTTAACAGTCTTTCATATATTTTATGACTATTTTGTATTTCCTCACTTTTTTTTCAAAAAACATAGCCTCAGCTCTTTTTATTTCAATATAGGTCTTTAGAAGGAATCAGGAAATTTTGTATCTAGAGAAAGGAGCTTCATATACAAGAGTAAGACCTGATTATGTCAAGCAATTTGATTGCACCATAAGCTAAATCATTTAGTAAATATGCTTAAATATACAAAGCCATTGTGAAGAACTCCTATTCACAGTGAAATGAACTAGACCTCCCTTAATCCACATTACCTTAATACCCACTTCCTCAATATCTCAACATCAGTAAAAATGTCCATCATTATAGATATTTACCAATTTGACCTGTCACCCTACATCCCCAAGAAATTCCTTTCTGAGATTTATGGTATCTTTTCTTTAACCATTTTTGACATCATGAAGACTGAACCAGCAATCACTGGCAGATTCAACTTGTATCCTTCCATTTCTATTTTCATTTTCATTCCCATTATTGAGAGGTATTGTGCTTGGATTTAATTAAGACCTCATCTAGCATGTTAATTATCCCTCCTATTTTGTGTCAGTTGAAAATTTAATTATCATGTTTCATATGTCTCAGCTAAGTCATTAATATAAAAAATGATGGTCTATAAAGTGAGGTGTTCTCATCCCTGGGATTTCACAAGATGATTTGAGCCATTGAGATGGAGAATATTAGATGAATTTTATGTATTTTTTATCTATATGCTTAGACTATATTAATTTTGCTAATATTTCTAATATTAATGGACTCATATTTGAACTAGGTTTTGATGTAAGAAAGAATGAGAGTAGTTCAAGACAGAGGCCTTGATGATGACAAACTAAAAAGTTTGTTCATATTTTACATATCGCTACATGTTGCCCTTAGTGTGTTTTACCTGAATTTCCAGGTTATTTAAATGTATAAGTAGCTTAAATATTTCAGTTAAGAAACTGTGAAAGAAAATAAAAATATTTTAACAAAATAGAAACAGACTCATAGAGAACAGAGTGACAGGTAATGTGGGCAGGAGGAGGGAGGCAGGGTGAAAAAGGTGAAGGGATTAAACAAAAAAAATGCACAAAAAATCATAGACAGAAAACAACAGCATGGTGATTATCAGAGCAAAATGGGGGTGGGGTGGGGAGTGGTCAGAGAGGGTAAAGGAGAGGTAAATGGTGATGGAAGGAAACTTGACTTGGGTGGTAAACACACAATACCATATACAGATGATAAATTACAGAAATGTACACCTGAAACCTATATAATTTTATTAGCCAATGTCACCCAATAAATTCAATTTTAAAAATAAAATAATTACCACAAAAAATAAAATAATATATTTTTTTCAAAAGTAAACAAAAAAGAAGAAAATGGCAAACAGAACAGATGTTCACTTTCCAGGGTAACCTCATAATCAGGAACATTACACATATGAGAATCTAAGCATACTTGGCAATGTCAGGCCCCAAATTTTGTAATTTTCAAGAAGATCATTTTAAGTATCCTCAACTGTTGGGGATAAACAGTAATAAATGTACTTTGTGCCTTGGGATATTACTTAATAATTAAATGGAAG
This sequence comes from Myotis lucifugus, assembly GCF_000147115.1. NCBI lineage: Eukaryota > Metazoa > Chordata > Mammalia > Chiroptera > Vespertilionidae > Myotis > Myotis lucifugus. The sequence continues at coordinate 2,989,125 of NW_005871144.1, read as the reverse complement.
TATCAGTAAAGGCAAGACATTTTAAAAACATTCAAAATGCTATTAATATTTTCTTAGAGCAATTTTTTATGTTCATGAATCAAATGTCATTTGCTCAATCTTTATCTCATCCTTGTAAATTTGACCTTTTGTGTGGGTTTTATAATCGACAAAATTTTAGCATAGAAATACTTAAAAAATTTATATGTAAATAAATATAGACATATATATTCAAATTTTTTTCTATATTATATTTTATATTCCAACCAAAAACACTTGATGAACACCAGTGTAATAAACTTCTCTCACCTAAATGATTGAAGTTCTATGAGAAATAATGTTCAGGCAGGTATGCATCTTCCCAGAAGTCTATATTTATTTTTCTTTTTTCTTTTTTGATTTTTTTACAGAGAGGAAGGGAGATGGATAGAGAGTTAGAAACATCGATGAGAGAGAAATATCATTCAGTTGCCTCCTGCACACCCCCTACTGGGGATGTACCCGCAACCCAGGTACATGCCCTTGGCCGGAATCGAACCTGGGACCCTTGAGTCCGCAGGCCGACGCTCTATCCACTGAGCCAAACCAGTTAGGGCCATATTTATTTTTCTTGACAACAGTGATATTTGAGAGACTTGCCAAATATTCAGCTAAATCCCAACAAAGTGAAATTTCCTGAATGTTAGATGTTATCTGAGTGTAAAAGAAAATATGCTAATTTAGAACCATTATGGTTCTTACAGATCACTCTTCTTAAATATTTATAAATCATCTATTTAGTTATCAAGGCTTGGATTTTTCTAGGACATAATATCAAGTTCACCATATGGTTTTCACACACAAACTTCTCCTTCTCTCAACTGGGAGCAGTATTTTCTCACTTTTAGATTTTTGTTGTTCCTCTTTTTTCTTTATATTCCTTAAAACATCCTAATACCTGAGTTAAAACTTCTAACCTTTGGAAAATTTAAATTATATTCATTTAAAGTGGCTAGCTGTGTTGTTACAAGCATTCTTTCTTATTTTTAGGCTTCAATTTATCCTTTTCAGTGTTCATTCTATATTTCAGTGAAGAACTATTCTAAATAACGTACTAAGTGTTGAGCAGTTTTGCTTTACGTGTTTTCATTGTCGCATTTAATAATATGCCCTCTCCTATTCCTCTAGCAATAAGTCCTTTGAATACTAGTTTAAAAAACAGACACTATTAAAAATTGAAAAATAAGTTGGAGAGATATATGCAATAAATAAAGGAATAGGTAATATCCTCCAAATACTGACAATATACTTTTAAAATATAAACAAAGTTCTGACTGATAAATGAGCAAAGGACATGAATTGCAATTTTCTAATAAAGATCTATAAATGGATTAAAAACATATTAGTCATTCTAGAAAGTTTTTAAGATGGCTTCCAAAAATACACAAATAAAAACAGTATAAATAAGAATAAGAGCAAAGGAATAAATATAATTAGGACTCGGGGCATAAAATACAACCAGATTAGGCCTTAAAACATAATACTATGACATGTATACTTGTCCTGTCTTCCACATTCAAGCTTCACATGAAAGTGTCTGATTGGCAGAACCTGAATCACATCCTGAAACTTAGCTGCAACAGCAGGTAGGAAATGTGGATTTTAGCTTCCCAGCTCCTGCAGCACAGGAAGACACACTGAGAGGAAGATGGAACAGATATGGAGTTAGTCTATCTATCATATCTGCTACAATGCAATAGGCAAGCATATTTTTAAGCTGAGAGAAGGGGAAACATTTTATAATAGAAATGCTTGCTATTCCCCTTAGCATTAAGGCAGGCTTCAACTCATTCAGAGATTGAATCGCCTTTATAACCTCTTTTCAATTGGGTGCCACTGTTTTGTATTTGTCAACTCCTTCTTCCATTTTGCGGTTCACATTTTTTTAGTAAGGTGAAGTTTCAATCAGTTCCCCTTATGCTCCATTGAAATTTTAGACTGCTTCCTCATGGATTCCTCCTGGGAATCACAGTGATTGCACCACTGAAATGTTGTGGTGCTTATGTAATAGAGGCTAAACTATAAATGTGCAGTGGAGAAAAGTCCGTAATGCATGGGTCGTCAGTTTGTCCCTAGTCACGCCCTAACTGCTTGCTCCATCAAATCCTGGGCCATGCATTTTTAAAGAATCAGGATAAACTGAAACTAGAAAGAGGCCAGAGAGGCCAGACTTACTGACATAGTGCGGAAGCCAGGGAATATTAAGTGTTGCACTTGTAGGATTTTGGTGATGGGAGGAACAAACTAGGTAGAGTTAGTGGTCATAAACTGCATCTCCTGTAAGTGTCCTCTGGGAGAAGAAAGCAACAATGGAATTACTTTTATTTTTTTGATTCATACCCTGTGCTTCTTTGAATTTAATAATTTCACAGTGAGGCTACAGGCTCATATGTAAATAGGCTACAGGCTCATATGTAAATTACATGTAAACTTTAAGCAAAGTGGCCCAATTATAGAAGAGTTTTCTCAGCACACCTACATTAGGTTTTTCCAGTTTAACCAGAGTATAAATCAAGAGTTTTTAAAATGACAAACTATTAAAAATAATGGAGGTACAGGATAAATCCTGTCAATTGTCTCATAGTACATTTAAAGACCTGGAATCCTAGCAGTGTGGATGCCCAGCAGTGTGAGTGTAGGGGTGTTGAGGGATGAAGGTGTGGCTGTGTCAAGAAGGATCTAGTAGGTGGATTTTAGTTCAGCCAAAGAGTGCTGAGTTTACAAATGTTGGCTATTGTAAACAACATTCCAATAAACATAGGGGTGAATATATTCTTTCAAATTAGTGTCTTGGGTTTCTTTGAATATACTAGAGACCCAGCGCATGAAATTCGCCTGGGCCTGGCCTGCGATCAGGGCCATCTTCCCAAGCTGCTGGCAGCTTGCCCCCCCCCCACCTACCCCCAGTTCCCCATTTGCTACCAGGCCATCAGAGCTTGCCGGCCTGGGAGAGGGACTGAGTGGTTGGCTGTTCCCACCCACTCACTGGCCCCGCCCCTGCCACGGGTCGCCCTCTGTGTGTGGGGTGACCGGTGGGGCAGGGGCCTTGACCTGGCACTGCCCACATCCCCCACCACCCACCCCCAGTTCCCCATTCGCCATCAGGCAATGGGAGCCTGCCAGCCTGGAAAGGGACCAAGAGGTGGTCAGTGCACCTCATATTGACTGGTTGAGCAGTCGTTCTGATCATTCCGCCATTTGGGTAAATTTGTATATTACCCTTTTATTATATAGGAATAGTGGCCCGGTGCATGAAATTCGTGCGTGGGGGGGGTGTCCCTCAGCCTGGCCTGCACCCTCTCCAATCTGGGATACTACTCAGCCTTTAAAAAAGAAGGAAATATCACCTTTTGCAACAGTATGGATGGACCTGGAGAGTATTATGCTAAATGGAATAGCCATTAAGAAAGACAAGTACCATATGATTTTGCTCATGTGTGCAATCCAATGAACAAAAAAACCTAACAGAGTTGAGACATACTAATGGATACAGACTGACAGCTGTCAGAGGGAAGGGGGTTGGGGGCTGAGTGAGAAAGGTGAGAGGAATAAACAAAGGAAAAATTAAAAGACTCATGGACACAGCAACAGTATGGTGATCACCAGAGGTAAATGGGGGTAAGGAGAGGTAGGACAGTGAAATGTTCATTGAAAATAAATCCAAGGGAACAAACCCTAAGAAACCCTAAACACTAATCTGTAAGAATACATGCACCCTTATGTTCATCAAAGCATTATTTACAACAAGAGGCCCAGTGCATGAATTTGTGCACAGATGGGGGCCTGGCTGACTGGATTGGGGTGGATCAGGGCTAGGTCTGTTGGGAGGAGGAGATGGTGGGAGATTGGCCGGCTGGCCCACCCTGATTGGGGCCCGATCAGGGCTGAGCTGGCTGGGGGAAGGGGCTGTGGGCAATTGGCCGGCAGGCCCTGCCCCCTATTGGGGTGGGGGGTGCTGATCAGGGGCCAGCGGCCTGGGGAAGGGGCCATGGGTGGTTTGTCGGCCAGCCCTACCCCTGGATCAGGGTGGGGGGCTGATCTGGGGTGGGGCCAGGTGGGGGAGGGGCTGCAGGAGATTGGCTGGCCAGCCCCACCCCCTATTGGGGTGTGGGGGAGATCAGGGGTGTGGCCTGTCAGGGGGAGGGGCTTCAGGAGGTTGGCCAGCCAGCCCCACCCCTATTGGGGTGGGGGGGGTGTGTGATCAGGGGTGAGCCGGCTGGGGGGAAGGGCTGTGGGCCTATCATGGTGGGGCAGGGCTGATCGGGGGCGGGGCTGGCCGGGGGGAAGGGAGGGAGCATTTGGCCAGCTGCCCTGCTCTTGATCAGGGTGGGAGAGTCCGATCAGGGGCAGGTTGGCAGCAGGAAGGTGCCACGAGGTTGGCCGGCTGGCCCCACACCCTGATTGGGCTGGTTCACTGGCCACAGTGGGTGTCATAGCAACCAGTCATTATGGCCATTATGGTTGCTGGCTTTTTATATATATAGATAGCCAAGATCTGGAAACAAGCCAAGTGCCCATCAGTGGATGAGTAGATAAAAAAGCTATAGTACATTTACATAATGGAATACTACTCAGCCTTTAAAAAATAAGAAAATATCACCTTTTGTAACATCTTGGATGGACCTGGAGAGTATTATGCTGAATGAAATAAGCCTCTGAGAGAAAGACAAGTACCACATGATTTTGCTCACGTGTAGAATCTAATGAACAAAATGAACTTACAAGCAAATAGAAACAGACTTATAGATACAGAGAACAGACTGACAGCTGTGAGAGGTTATAGGAGTGGGGGAGCTAGGTGGAATGACACAGACAACAGTATGGTAATTACCAGAGGGAAAAGAGGGTGGGAAAGTAGAAGAGGATAAAAGGTGACAGGAGACTTGACTTTGGGTGGTGAACATACAATACAAAATACAGATGCTGTATTATAAAATTGTATACCTGAAACATATATACTTTTATTAACCAACTAGAGGCCCAGTGCATGAATTTGTGCATGGGTGGGGTCCAGCCAGCTCACCCCAATGGGGGCCCATTCCCCCTGTCGGCCCCGCCCCTGATTAGGGTGGGGGGCCAATTGAGGGCCGGGCTGTCCAGGGGGAGGGGCTGTGGGTGATTGGCCAGCCGCAGGGCACGCCATAGCTACCAGTCATTCTGGTCATTCTTGTTCCGCCGTTCCGGTTGCTGGGTTTTTATATATATAGATGTCATCCCAATAAATTCAATAAAATGTTTTTTTAAGTATATTTTTATTGATTTCAGAGAGAGGAAGGGAAAGGGAGAGAGATAGAAACATCAATGATGAGAGGGAATCATTGATCAGCTGCCTCCAACAGGCCCCACATTGGGGATCAAGCCCACAAGTGGGCATGTGCCCTGACCAGAAATTGAACTGTGACGTCCTGGTTCATAGGTTGATGCTCAACTGCTGAGCCATGCCAGCTGGGCTCAATAAATTATTTTTAAAAATATATTTAATAATAAACTTTTCTGTTCTTATTTTTCCTTTTCTTCTGACTTCTGAAGATCCTGAGTTTTTATAACCAGCTACACCAAAGCAGCTACACAAAACCACCTTCTCCATCCTGTCAGTGTGTTCCCATTAGCGATGAAAGCAAGTTTAAATGATCAGAAGTTGATGCCCACAAAATATAGCTTTTCCCTTTGCTTTGGGTTTTTCTGTTATTTTGTTTCCTAAGAATAACTGTTAAGAATTTTGAGGCTGACAGTACTATAAAGCACAGAATGCTATGTGTAAAATGAATTGAAGATCTAGTTTTAAAGAGGGTTTAGTAGTTTTCATAAACACACAAACACACATAAGCATAACAAACCCTTTTTATAACATAGCAACTAGAATTTGAATTAAAGTAATAACCAAAATGTAGACAACTACTTAGAATTAATGAGAATATCTTGGTGATCAATTTTCATATTAGCCATATTTTGTTTTAGAGTAAAGAAAACTGAGAATCTCAACAGAAAACCCTTATTTATTTATCTAAATGACTACTGATCCATAGCTGTAGACCATTTAGCTGACACTTAAAGTATCTCAACAATTAATTATTTCTTTGTTCAACAAATATTAATTAAGAAAGCAGTGATCATTATGAATTAATTCATCAGCTAGCCACCTTTTTAATTTATTTTAATCCTCCCTTAAACCATATTATTCAACACAAATGGTCTGCGTGATGAAGCTCACTGAGGTACAGGTGATTAGTAATGTCATAACTGCTCTCACTTTGACTTATTCCAGAATAGGAAAAAAGGGTTACACCATGCAAACACACAACTGAGAGCAGAGGGCTCTTTCTGAAGCTTAACTTCGGAGTTGATTTGGCCTATTACATTCCTTATTGCATTTCATTCGGAATGTTGGATAACTCAGTTTGCTACTATCACTTCTGTACAGAATATTCAGACAGTCTAACTCATCATTTGGTGCCAGCGACAGCATGAATAATATGCTGTCTAGAATACAACCAAAGGAAATTATCTTCATCACTTTGCTGGAGTCTTTTCTTAAGCTGACTACATGGGTTTTCAGGCTGCCTCCAGAACATGCTACATACTGTGGTCCACACGGAGTGGCCTTTAGCCAGAGAGGGGCTCCCAGTTCCTGTGACTGGCCACTGCCTCCCTGCCCCCTCCCTTCTCCTGATCTCCTCTCTCCTCTGTGGGGACCTGACCTGCACCAGGAGCAAACTGGAAACATTGACAATAGTTGTCAGAGTTTGGTGGAAGAAACAAAAGTGTGTAAAAAACAATAATACAAATATAGAATGTACAAACTGTGTTTTTCTTTATGGTCAGCTGCTTTTCCTCTACAGGTCTCTAGCTCATGAAGATGAGGGGGCATGATGGGAATAAAGCTGCTTCATGTTTGGGAGACACTCCTCCCCCGACTCCCTCCCCCCACCCAACATTAGGAGCATAAAATAATGTCGAGGTAGGCGGTGGTGTAAACTATCTTTGTTTTAGGTCTTTAGGGAAAATGTTTCTTTTTTGAGTCTTTATTCTTATAATGGAATGATAAAAACCAGAGGAGCAAGTTAGAACAAATGGGATTCTTCCTTAGGCCTGCTGCTACTCTAGAAGTTAGAATCAGAGGTCTCACCACTCATAGCCAGATCACTAATCACTAGGGTAGGAAGACAAATCTAGCTGATAGAACAGAGTGTTTACCAGTTTTGAACAATGGGAACACAGGGACTGATGTCTTTGTTAATGTATTCCTAGTGCTAAGATACATACATAATGTGGATTATTGCAGGAACCTAGTAAGTATTCATGTAATTGCTCAGATCATCTGGTTATGGGTTCATTGATTTAATGATAATTTCATTGTCTGGTATATCCTGAATTTATATCATGGAACCTAGTTGAGAATCAGGCTATTAGGTAAATGAATATATATCATAGAAACATTGATAATTCTAGCTCCATCTGACATAATTAAAATATCCCAAAGAGAAATGTTAGCTAAACTGGTCACAGAAGATAAGAGTGATACTTCTGGAATATTGGAATATGTTGGTCTTTCTCCAACCAAAGGTGAACAGTTCCCCATCAGATTTTATTTTTACCTGCTTTTGTTGGCTGCAACAAAAGTAGACCCTACTTTGTAAAAATAAAGTAAGACCTGGGGCCTTTGACCAAACCATCACATGTACATAAATAGATAAGATTATCACCTATAAGATATGAAGAGGAAACTAGCAAAAGTGTCCACCCTGAAATATTTTTCTGACAATTCTCAATATGCCTAAAATTCCACAGCTACAGATGTTTCACTTCAGGTGGTGAATGCCTGCTAACTTGATACTTATTTTTTCTCTCACTCGTGCAAATAGTTTTCAAATCCCATTATGTGTGTTTTTCTATCTTCAAAATTCAATACTTTTAGTAAGCTGCTAAAATTGATTAGAGTTATTAAACATAATTTTATATTATTATATTTAAATTTCATTGCCTTGTAGATAAAAATGTGATGCTACTTTTCTTTTAAAAACAGCCAAATGGTGTGAATTTTAAGAATGTGAAATGGAAACTCTGTTCAATATTAGTAATTCTTCTTCTTTCAATACTATTATATTTCTGTAATATTCATGACCACCTGACAGAAATGTAAGTCTCCCCATGTTTCTTTAATCGTGACCTATATTTCATGTTATACTGTTAAGTATAGCATATTTGAGAGTGATATCCTTGAACCTCTAGGAATATTCATTTTCCTGATTGCTTTCCTTGATTATATAGGTAGACCACAGATGTCTGAAGTTTGAATATGCTTATATACTAGTATATTTAGAAATTTACTCTATTTTTGAAAATATGATTTTTATTTATTTTAAAACATAATGATAGCCTGTGTTTTATAAAGTGTTTTTTTCCAAGGCACTTACTTTTTATTTCCTGGCATCTGTGAAGTGAAAAGGAAGGGAATATGCTATTAACTTTATTTTTACCCAAAACTGATTGCAATTTGTCCAAGCTGACATGACCATAAAACTCCAATGTGCCTTGCACTTTTTCAGTATACTCTTTTAAACAATTTTATGTACCAGTATCATTTGGTTGCATCAGACACTGTGCTGTTGATAGGTACCATATATCAGGACACCGCATGGATTGTCAAAGCATCATCCTAGGATGATAGTAAACCAATTGCCTTATCTAAGAACCAGAGATATGAGCAAATTTAGGAAAACAAAAGAAGCAAGTCTGCCAAAAAGCATACTTGAGAGAAGGCAATTTGTTATATAACTAAATTACCTATTCACTAAAAGCTAATTTCCTAAAGTAGATGCAGGGTTTGGGCAGAGACAAAGAACAGGGCAAATGAAGAAAAACAAAATTATGGACAGACAAGAGCAGGGCTAAAAATAATACAAAACATGAAAGAAGGAAAGAAGGAAAGAAGGAAAGAAAGAAAGAAAGAAAGAAAGAAAGAAAGAAAGAAAGAAAGAAAGAAAGGGAGGGAGGGAGGGAGGGAGGGAGGGAGGGAGGGAGGGAGGGAGGAAGGAAAGAAAGAAAGAAAGAAAGGAAGGAAGGAAGGAAGGTAGGAAGAAAGAAAGAGAGAGAGGGAGGGAGGGAGGGAGGGAGGGAGGGAGGGAGGAAGGAAGGAAGGAAGGAAGGAAGGAAGGAAGGAAGGAAGGAAGGAAGTTAGAAAGGAAGGAAGGAAGGAAGGAAGGAAGGAAGGAAGGAAGGAAGGAAGGAAGGAAGGAAGGAAGGGAGAAAAAAATACCTGACCTTAATTTGTAAAGTTAAATCCACACATCTTATCTATATTCACACATACACACAAATATATATATGGTCTCCCAAAAATGTATACACACTTTAACAGCTGATAGCTCAGTTTTGAAATGAAATGTGTTTTAATAAGCACTGCTTTTATAATTATTCAAAGTGTTTGTATACATACATTTTTGGGGGACACCATATATATATGCTTAACATGAAAATATAAAACACATAAAAATGTTTGGGTGGGCCCTAACTGGTTTGGCTCAGTGAATAGAGCGTCGGCCTGCTGACTGAGGAGTCCCAGGTTCAATTCCAGCCGAGGGCATGTACCTTGGTTGCGGGCACATCCCCAGTAGGGGGTGTGCAGGAGGCAGCTGATCGATGTTTCTCTCTCATCAATGTTTCTAACTCTCTATCCCTCTCCCTTCCTCTCTGTAAAAAATCAATAAAATATATTTTTTAAAAAATGTTTGGGTGGTTGTATTGTAAATGAATTCCTAGAATGAGGCTAGAATTCCTCATTTAAAAATAGAAATACTGACATAGAGATATTTATTTGAACAATTTAATGTCTTTAATGCATTTATTTCTGAAATTTAAAAAATGACATGTAAACACATCAATTCATTACAGCAAAGTGCTTCTCTTCATGAAGGCATGTAGAATTTTCCAGAATATCTATAATAATAAAAGTGTAATATGCTAATTAGACTGGACAGCTGAACAACCTTCCGGATGTCCTTCTGGATGACCTTCCATATGAAGTCTCGGTGGTGGAGGCAGCCACTGTGGCAGGCGGGGGCTGAGGCAGAAGCGTTAGGGGCAATGAGACAGGCAGGCAAGTGGTTAGGGGCGATCAGGCAGGCAGGCAGAGTGATTAGGGGTCATCAGGCAGTCAGGCAGAGGCAGTTAGGGGCGATGAGGCAGGCAGGTGAGTGGTTAGGGGCGATGAGGTAAGCAAGGCAAGTGGTTAGGGGCGATGAGGCAGGCAGGTGAGCGGTTAGGAGCCAGTGGTTCCAGATTGCGAGAGGGATGTGTCAGACATCCCCCAAGAGGTCCCAGATTGGGAGAGGGTGCAGGCCGTGCTGAGGGACCCCTTTCCCCCATGCACCTCATCCTGGCCTGCACCCTTTTGCAGTCTGGGAGACCTAGGGGGATGTCCAACTGATGGATTAGGCCCGCTTCCCATGGGGAATGAGCCTAAGCTGCAGTCGGACATCTTTAGTGTTACTGTGGAGGCAGGCTGCTCTGCTCCCTGTGGAAGCACACTGACCACCAGGGGGCAGCTCCTGCATTGAGCGTCTGCCCCCTGGTGGTCAGTGTGCCTCATAATGACCAATTGTTCTGCCATTCAGTCGATTTGCATATTATATCCTTTTATTATATAGGATAGTATTACTTATCAAAAAGAACCTTATAATGGCAAGAAGAATAATTTACATACATAGATAGATAGGTTTAAAATAATTCCAAGGATCTCTTGAGATAGGAGAAATCATAGAAAAAAACTATTTGCAATATTTCCTACGTAAATGTATGTGGTCCCTTTGGAGAGATGTCATAAAAATTCACCTAAAAGGTATAATATTTGATGAGTACAGGTGTTACATTCAGTGCTACATTTAATAAAATGTAATATCTCTAGATACATTATTTAAAAGACAGTTGTAAGTCTAAATACATAGTTCATATTCATCTTCCTATCCCTCCATAGCCCTCATACATTGGCTAGTGAGAACTAGAGACATAACTGGAAGGGCAGGAAGGAAAAATAGGAAATGAAGAGAAGAAAGCTAAGAGGAAAAGAAGAACAGAAAGGAGAGAATATATTCATGTAGTCAACATGTTTCTTAAATTTAAAGAGTACTCTAAAGAAAATAACTTCAGCAGTGTTAGGAGGCCAAATGACATTTTACTTCATGAATCTATATTGCTTATGTACAGAAAATGGATTCTAAAAATAAGCTAACACCGTGGACACCTATCCTAACACTCAGCTTATTCTTCAATGCAGATCCATGTGACCTGTCAGTTGCACTAATGCTAAGATGTAACATTGAAATGTGTTTGAATACTTGGAAATAACTTAAGAGCTCATAGGTGTATATTTCACTTTTATCTACTATAAAATTTAACAAAGTGAGTACCAGAGATATAATGCCCAATATAAATGTCATTACTCATCATAAAAGTGCCTCCCTTCAAAAATTCAGAAAGGAAAAATAATTTGAGGTATACATTTGAGGAGGATTATTCAAGTGGTTCATATTATACTTTTTCCCAGGTGGAATGCTTCTGGGATTGTGTCTGAATGTGCTTACCTAGCAACTGTCCTGCCTTTATTATATTTTTATAGTATCAGAAAAAGGTTATTTTTATATTTACATGAGAGCATCTCTTTTTCCCCCCTTGTTCTGCTTCTAGTGTGTGTATCCAGTAATGATTTCATGTTTTTTTGTTTGTTTGTTTTGCTTTATCATTCAGTACTGAGAACTGATACCATGGGGTTCCAGAACTAGCTAAGCTTACATACAAGATTTCAAACTTTGCTCCAGAAAATTCTTACAAGGAAGACAAGGCTGTAAAACAATATAAAACTTCACTGTTTTCTTCTATAATTTCAGAAAAAGCCACTTAACTAACCAATGAAGTACTCAACCAACTCCCTTCTCAGGACAATATATCACTCAACTGGTCAAAACCACTTGCCTATCAGGTAACTATATATTCACCAAGATACACTCCTAGCTTCCCTCTGTCTTTCAATCCTAAACTATTCAATTAAGAGTTTGACCAATATCTCTAATGCAACCCCACATTGAAAGATTTGCCTTAAACCATTGGCAAGATGGTCCCAAATCTTTAAAATATAAGCCTAAACTCCTTTTCCAAGATACCAACCATGGAGCCTCAATTAAGATGGTGCTCTAAGTGAAAAACTAGGCTTTGGTTGATCAATATGTCATGCTGGCCTTCTCTTTGGAGAGATGCAGTAGACACTGCTTTTACTATTTATAATTTAAAAAGTGTTAAAATCTAGTGTGAGCTCCCTAGGAGAATATGCTCAGAATCTAGCTTTGCTCTATGAATAGCATCTAGTTTTAGTCTATGGGCAATGTGTATCACTATCCTATCTAATAAAAGAGCAATATGCAAATTAACCATCACTCTGCGACAAAGATGGCAGCGCCCATAGCGGCAGGGGTGGGACACTGGTAGCGTCGCCCTGGCAACATGAGCCCAGCAGGCAAGCGTGGCCCACAGGCAGCACCCAGCAGGGCCTGATTGGCCATCACCAGGGAGACCCAGGAGCAGGAAAGCACAGCCCGCAGGCAGCACCCAGTAGGGCCTGTTTGTTTGTCACTGTGGTGTGGAGCAGGCAGGCCCCACAGAGAGCAGAGAACCATGGGGAGCGGGCCTAAGCCATCAGTAGGACATCCCCTGAGGGCTCCAGGATTGGAGAGGGTGCAGGTCGGGCTCAGGGACCACCACCCACCACCCCCCGCCCCCGCATGAATTTTGTGCACCGGGCCTCTAGTTCTGATAATAAAAAAAATGTCCATAGAAAATACAAGACAAATCTTTAGAATTTAGCTACTCTACTTAATATTCTCCTAATTAGACTATGAACATAATTGTTACTAATATTTAAATGCCCATTTTCTTTTAATATGTTCATTTGTGTTACATCTAGAATGTTGAAAACATTTTTCTTTTATATAAATGTTTTAAATAAAGTAATTTGAAATTCTATTTCATGTAGTTGTATACAGACTTTCAGTTATAAGACAAATTTATTTTCATTGAACAGCTTGTTCTTAAGCGTTTGTTTTAAAGATCTTTGTTTATGTGTCAGGGAATCTCTAGTACATAGTGCTTTCTTCTTGAATAAAGGACTTTCAACCTTTGGGGTTCAAAGAATGGGAAATGCAATTAAATGTTATAAAATGTAAGGTAAAATTTAAGATCTTGGGACTTTTATAAGACCTAAAGTTCAACAACGTTTTTTTCAAACAGCTGTTTTAATGTGTTTATAAAACCCACTATAATTGAATATGGTTTTCAATATAAACTGCTATGACTTTGTGAACTTTTCCCCAAACAAATAATTTTGGTTTTGAGCTGATGTTAAAAGAATATGCCACCTCTGTAAGCTGAAGCTAAATGTTAATTTATGTGGAAAATCATTTTTTTATATAATCTTTTGAAAATTGAGATTTTAAAATAAAGTGACAACATTATTAGGACCATATTTATAACATTAGAGGATAAATGTGATCCTGCAAAATTTCTCCCCTTTCATATTTACCAAGGAAGTTTGACTATATTCAAAGTTGTTGAGTTATGCTTCAGTTCACATATTAAAAATGGTGATATCTTTTTTCAGTTATGCTTTTAATAAATATAATCTTTACCCAAATTACTCACAGAATATTTAAATTAATATCTCAATAATTCATTGTTTTAGACTCCAATACCTATCTAAAAAGTGGACCTTTCTTTTCACTCTGAAATAAAAATATTCACCAGAGTACTAAAATTATCTACCAGAAGATAAGCAGATCCATTATAGCTGGTATTTACTATATTTTGTAATGTCAGCATTTTTCAAAACAATTTTTCTTAACAGGAACCCTAATTTGCACTAGTTTAAAAATGTGCACAATAAATTGAAAAAAAATATTTTTAAAGCAGCACTGATTTAAACAAGAAACAAAATGCAAAAGCCGGGAAACCAAAGACTGTTACAACTACCACCAAGGTGACAGGGAGGATTGAAATAGACCTGTGCTTTTGCCAGTAACAGGCATATTGTGTGCCACTTTTCACAATCAGTTCAGAGGCATACTTGTCTTTTAAATTGTCATATCAAATAAGTAAATTGAACATAAAACAATTTATATTATTCAAGCTAAAATTAGCAATGGAATAGCAGTGTAATATTGCTTAGGATGGCATGCAGCTAATGGAAAATATGGTAATGGATGTATCTTGAGTGTCACTCCCAGTCTAAATTCAGTTTACTAAGTAATCACAATAATAATTCCCTTTTGCTTTCTCACCACCAGCTTCTCTGTGTTGTGCTTTATTTTTGCATTGTTTCAGAATCGTTGCTTCTATTTATAAAAATCTCAAATGCCATATTTACATGTGACCTAGAAGAAGGATCAAAATTCATCTCTGTAAAGGAAAGATAATTATCTATGATACAGTTCCAGCCTTTTCTTGATGAGATGTTGCATCTAATATTCACTTCTTTAGGGTGGATATGCACAGCAGAAAGGCAGGGATGCAAAAAAGGAGCTGCAATCAATGTAGATTGTTTTCAAGGAGGACAAAATGGGCTTTTGAGAAAGCTTGTACCAAATTAACAGAGCTCGATGTCCAAACATTTAGGGCTCCTAGTCTGCTTTTCTTACCAGTGTCATGGTAAGTCTTTTTAATGATGTAAAAGTAGAAATTTTAATAAAAACCTTTTCTGTGATCTATAATGTGTTGGTAAATTTAAAACTTCGAGTTTTACTTGTAGATATTATTATTATTCCCAAAAAAAGATAAAAATAAATAGAAGGAAGTTATATGTTTTGTTTTAAAAGCAGAATAAATCTGTGAATTATGATTAGAAACCAACTATTTAGAATCCAGTTTGGAGACAAAACCTGTTTCTTTAATTAGTCAATGGTAATTTTCTGCATTGGGTAGTTAACATCAGTTCTATCTATTCATCACTATAATTTAACTAGAGGTCTGGTGCACGAAATTTATGCACTTGGAAGGGGGAGGGCATCCCTCAGCCTGGCCTGTACTTTCTTGCAGTCAGGGAACCCTGAGGGGATGTCTGACTGATGGCTTAGGCCCACTAAGCCGTCAGTCAGACAACCTTAGCATTGCCATGGAGGTGGGAGAGGCTCCCACCACTGCCTCTGTGCTGGCCAGCCGTGAGCTGAGCTTCTGGCTGAGTGGCGCTCCCTCTGTGGGAGCGCATTGACCACCACGGGGCAGCTCCTGCATTGAGTGTCTGCCCCCTGGTGGTCAGTGCTCATCATAGTGACTGGTCCTTCCACCATTCGGTCATTTGCATATTAGCCTTTTATTATATAGGATATTTTCATTAAAAATGTCATCTTCATACAGGTCTTAGTTTCAGTATCAGAAATGTAAGCAAGGTCTAAAATTTGTTGGGCACCTGTATATCAAATTCTGTAGACTCCTTATATTTTCTTATTTTCATAATAATCCATCAGTGCAAATAGTATTAATTATATGTTATAGCCAATAGATAGTGAAGCTCAGAGGATACAAGTAAATGGTATCTAAATAGAGCTAATTCATTTTGGAGATAGAATCTGAACCTGGATCTACTTAACAATTCTTTTTTTAAAAAAATATATTTTATTGATATTTTACAGAGAGGAAGGGAGAGAGATAGAGAGTTAGAAACATCGATGAGAGAGAAACATCGATCAGCTGCCTCCTACACATCTCCTACTGGGTATGTGCCCACAACCAAGGCACATGCCCTTGACCGGAATCGAACCTGAAACCTTTCAGTCCGCAGGCCGACGCTCTATCCACTGAGCCAAACCGGTTTCGGCAACTTAACAATTCTTAATTCAACAGATGTTTTCTCAGAAATTTTATGTTAAATTATTGCTTATTTTTGCCTTGACTGTACAGTTATGGTTCTTTATTTCTTTAGCCATTCTTAGAATCCATTAAAATCCTAGAATTTATTTTCTAAGAAGACTCCTCTTTATAGTGAGTAATCATTTGAAAATGACTAAATGATACTTTTATAATTTATTACTTTCTTATTTAGAATATTATTATTCTAATAAATTTTGTTTATATATATTTTAATTTTAATATATATTTTGATTATATATTTTATACTTAAACATTGTTAAGTTTATACTTTAAATTTTTAAAATATATTTTTATTGATTTCAAAGAGGAAAGGAGCGGGAGAGAGAGAGATAGAAACATCAGTGACGAGAGAGAATCATTGATCGGCTGCCTCCTGCACAGCTCCTACTGGGGATTAAGCCTGCAACCCTGGCATGTACCCTTGACGGGAATTGAACCCAGGACCCCTCAGTCCACAGGCTGACTCTCTATCTACTGAACCAAACCAGCTAGGGCTATACTTTGAATTTTTAAAATATATTTGTACCTTTCATTTTGTATTATATATTTAGTTTATATTTTCATTTTTTTAAGGCAATATGGACTCATTAGTATTGTGTGTGAATATTGATGAAACATCTTCTAAGTATCAGTAATGTGCTTTGTGCCTGGGTTACCGAGTAACCACTGTCCCTACCATCCAACATCTCCCAGGTCCAGGAGAGAAGATAACTATGGAAACAGTGATCATGGTGTTATGGGATGGAATCCTTAACAGAGGGCCTGATCAAAGCAGTGTGCATGGACTTGCCCATTGAGCCTCAGGGAGGAGATACTGAGTATACACAGGAACATTCTTCAATTCAGTTAGTTAATTTTATCAAGCACTGTCTATATGTCAAACCCAAACAGATTTGGGGTTTTGAAATAGAATAGTGCATTAACTATTGCAAGCTTTCAGATCAGTGGAAGTCAACTATGGCTTTATATAGGCAGGCCATGAGCAATACAAAATATAGAGTATTTCCAAAACGAATGAGTAGATCAACATTCCCAGACTACTGAGTGAATGCATGTGAAAGGCCAGAGTCTAGACCATTGGTTCTCAACCTTCCTAATGCCACGACCCTTTAATACAGTTCCTCATGTTGTGGTGACCCCTAACCATAAAATTATTTTCGTTGCTACTTCATAACTGTAATTTTGCTACTGTTATGAATCATAATGTAAATATCTGATATGCAGGATGTATTTTCATTGTTGCAAATTGAACACAATTAAAGCATAGTGATTAATCACAAAAACAATATGTAATTACATATTCAATATGTGTTTTCTGATGGTCTTAGATGACCCCTGTGAAAGGGTAGTTCAACCCCCAAAGGGGTCGCGACCCACAGGTTGAGAACCGCTGGTCTAGACAGTTTGGTGTAAGGACACTTTGGACTTGAGTGCTGGGGTAAGATGTGGACTTTCTACTGAAGGGAAGAAGTGGGAAGTACTCAATGATTTTAGTAGACAATGCTTTTTGCTCTATCTCTGGTTATTTAAAAGCAGCAGGTCATCTGCATGGTTTGGACACAGGCCCTTATATAGTTAACTATGCAGAACATCTGGGCCTCCGGCATTTGTTCTGAACTGCTGGCTTGCCTACTAAACACATGTTTATAATTCTGTGGCCTTTAGATTACCTGGCTTGGTGCTCTAAGTATTGAGAGCTGCTTCCAGCTCACCTCTAAACTCAGGCATCATTTCACAGTTTAGTGACATTAGCACCTGTGCTCAGTAGCTTCTGTGGCTTATGAAACCATGACTGACTGAGGGGGATCCCATTAGCTTTTTAGGAAAGAACAGCAGTCTTTTATACAGAGATTCTGATTCTCAGAGCCTTTTGCCAAATATCAGAGCTGGGAAAATGGATGAAGTGTCCTCCACTTCTAGTGATCTGTGTGAGGCAAGATGGTATTGAATAAGGAAGGGCACCACACCATATAATCAGTTGCTTTCACAATTCAGCATGGGTGAGGAAAGAATTAATGAATTGGTATCTGTGCATTCCCTGGGAGAAGAAGGAGCTGGAACCATGCTGCCTTGACTTTCTTGGAGAGTCAAGGGAGATTCCAGACCAAAGTGGAAAGAGAAGGTGGTCATAACACCTTTTCCCTCCTCCAGGTTAGGGTCCTTCTAGGCCAAAGTAATAGAAGAAAGATATTTTTGGTAACTGACACAGGTTCAGGAAAAAGAGATTACATTTAAGTAATAAAGATAATTTGCCAGGAAATATGACCTGGCAATAAGAGATGGCCATTCTTTTAGATTTTATTTTCATTCTTTTATATATTTTTGTATGGTACTAGACTGCTTTTCCTACCTTGGCTCCACTCCTCCTCCAGCAGTAAAAAAACAAAAACAAAAACAAAACAAACAAACAAACAAAAACACATAAGTCAGATGGGCTGTAATTGAATGAGGAAGAAAGTCCATGAGGGATTGAGGCTGTGTGTCTCTTAGTGGTACAGGTAAAAGGTGTCCTCCTAATGCCAACTTGATTCTGAAATGAGAGCTGATTTTATATTCTTCATGGCTGTGTGTGTGTGTGTGTGTGTGTGTGTGTGTGTGTGTTAGGTTCACTGGTGAAGATAGAAACTAAACTTTGCCCTCTGATCTGCAATTACTGCAAATATCTCCATGATTGGTATTACACAGGTTGACCTAAAATCCAAGTTTGCCAAAAATGGTCCTAGTTATACATGTTGTCCCAGTGTGTTTAATAGCATGCCTATCATTCAAAGGTATCATGATTGCCTAATAAATGGAAAGGTCACTTTAATATTAAGGAATAAGTAGAAAGCTCCTTGTGGAATCAAAGACTGGCTGTTACTGAAGTCTGACTTACTTAATCTTCAGTCACTCTCCCTTTCTGGATAAATGGCATTGAGCCAGTGTCCTCAGGGTATCCCCAGGGTGCCCTTTGCCTTCTGTTTATCACAGAAATCTGAGTAGTTACCTGTCTTACACATAGCTAGTGTACCTGGATATGGCATTTGGGTATGGCATTCATCTCTGCTGCTCAGGGAACTATGTTTGACAGTCAGGCACAGGGGCCATACATTATTTGTCTTTATGTCACAAGAGGCAAGCACTAGATGCCAGGAAAGTATATTATATTTACGGGAAATGCCTTGCTTTTCTAATGCCATCAGGAGATGAGTGCTGTGTCCCCAAATGTCACGAAGTGCTATTGAACCTGCCTTCTTGTTCACTACCAGCGATGGAAACATGAGGATCATGAGTGCAAGTCTAGAAACAACTGGATAGGAAGGTGGTAGAGGATTGGGAGCAGGAAACGTGCACCTTAAACACCTCAGGTGGGGAGATGAGTTTAGTAGAGTCTAGCAGAGAGTCTTCTTTTTGTCAAAGGACAATTGCCCCAGATGAAATTAACAGGCAAGGAAGACTTTATTCAAGGCTATTGGAATAGTAGAAAGGAATTAAACTCAACTCCACTGAAATAAAAGGTGGAGGGTGTTAAACTCTTGGGTGATCTAATGGAAAAAGTACCTGGGGGTCTTTAGAAGGAAGCATGGTCAGTGTGATTATGAAACCAAAATGTGGGGGTTGAGTCCAAGTTCATTGTCTCATGAAATAAAAGAATGAAGTTGAGAACAAAAACAGTTAGTGGAACCCAAGTTTACTGAGCGTGTCTATGCGAATTAAAGTCTATTAGTCCATTGTAGAGTCCCACATGGCCATGAGCCACGTGGGCGCCAGGGATGTGCTCCCACAGGAACGTCAGGAATCCATTGAGCACCAGGGAGAAGGGGGAGGGCGAGAGGAAGTGCGCACCTTTTTATTTAGGGGGTGAGTAGAGTCTTGCTAGCTCCCAATTGGCCTTTTCAAAGAATTCTGCCTTAATAACATTCTTGGGATTGGTTTTTATGCCTTACTATCTTGTGATTGGTTCTTTGCAAGCTGCCTGCCTTAGCAATATGCATACATTTTAAAGTCCAGGCCTCTCAAGAGCCCTTCCTTCCCCGCCCAGTTGGGGTGCCTTAGTAAGTCCCCTAGCTGGGTTCCTAGGTTTTATTTTCCCTTCCTGTGGTCCCACCCCTATCTACCTAGCTTCCTTCTATCTCCTCAATTAGGGGTCTGTTTGCCCATTGTCTCTTATCAAAGTTAGGCTTCTACCTTGCCACAGTGACTGAGGGATTGAGGAACAATCTTTCTTAATATTACATTTTGATGGTTCCTAGTTACTTGAGGACAACATTTTTGGTTTATATGAGATTTACATCTCAAAGGGGCAGAGAGTTTACAATTGTACATTTTCTAAAGTAAATATTCTAAGACAAGGGAGGTTAGAAGATGTAGTCAGGAAGAAACCTGTCCAAAGTTTAGTTGAGCTAAGGGAAACAGTCATTTTAGTCACTCCTCACTCTCTGAATAAATGCACCCCCAACTAAAGCTACAGGACCAGAGGGGAAGATTCCCTGTGGCCACCATTTCATTATGCTGGGAGAGGTGGTAGGGCTCATAAAACTGAAGGAGAGCAGAATAAGCCATTCCAAAATGTGCCACTTTGGCATATGCATTATTTTGAGCTAAAGACCATCAAGATCCAGCCAACTCAGGGAGCTTTTTACCTTCCCTTAACTGCCTAAAAGAATTTAGATGGGGGCTTGTACCAGAAAGAGAGCTATTTCAGAGAAAACTGTGTATATCAGGAAGACATCTGCATGGCAGGGTAAACATTTGTTTGCCAAACATTTGCTCTTCTTATCTTCCAGTGAATCACCTTCCTCCCCTGGGGAGCCCCAGGCCCCTACCTCCTCCTCCTTAGCTCTGGATGGTATGTATTTTAGCCTGAATTTCCTGACTGCCTTTGAGACTCATGTCTTTGTAGGGTTCTGGTACATATGTAATTAAATTTGTTTTTTTCTCCTGTTAATCTGTCTTAATGCCAATTTAATTACAAGGCCCCTCAACAGAACATGCAAGGGAAGAAGGGACAATTTTTTCCACCCCTACAAAACTTCCTGACAATGAGCTGGAGATCTCTTTGCTTTGGAGATGATTTTGGTTTCATATTCTCCATATTCTTTGATGAGTAAATAAGCACCCTCATAGGTGATGTGGAAAAGGGAGAAAGGGCTATAGGTGAGACTAGGCTGTGTGGGTAGGAATGTGCGGGGCCAGCAAAGGCTTGACAAGGATGGGGGAGGGCTGGGGGGGGAGGCGTGTTGATTGTAGTTAAGTTAGAGTCCCTCAGAATAAATTTGCTTATCAGCCTTTCTTCCTTACAAATGTCCCAAAGAGTAAACACTTAGTTTGCTTTTCTAGAACCAGCAGCATCAGCAGCACCCTGACCCTTGTGAGAAATACATGTTCTCTAGCTCCACCCTGGACTTGAAGAATCAGAAACTTTGAGGTGGAGCCCTAGCAATCTGTGTTTAACAAGCTCTCCAAGTGGCTTCGATGCACTCTCAAATTTGAAAAACTCCATTGCAGTATTATTTACAACTACAGGCCCAGTGCATGAAATTCATTCACAGGAGGGGTTCCTCAGCCTGGCCTGCACCCTCTCCAATCCAGGACCCCTTGGGGATGTCTGACTGCCTCTCACAATCTGGGACTGCTAGCTCCTAACCGCTCACCTGCCTGCCTGCCTGCCTGATCGCCCCTAACCCCTCTGCCTGCCTGATCACCCCTAACTACCTCTGCCTTGCCCCGCACCTGGGACCCAGGATTCCCTCCTCCAGCCAGACGCAGGCACCTGGGACCCAGGATTCCCTCCTCCAGCCAGACGCAGGCACCTGGGACCCAGGCTTCCCTCCCTCTGGCTGGCTGCAGGCACCCAGGACCTGGACAGCTTTGCCCAGGCCAGCCACAGCCGCTTGTCCCTTTCCCGGGCCGTAGCCCCAGTTGCTGGTGCCCGGGACCACAGGGCATGTGGCTTGTCCCTCTCCCGGGCTGGGCTGCAGGTGCAGGTGCAGCCACTGGCACCCAGGACCGTGGGGTGTGAGGCTTGTCCCTCTCCCAGGCCACAGGCACAATCGCTGGCACCTGGGACTGCAGGGACGGAGGCTTGTCCCTCTCCCGGGCCACAGCCTGGCTGGGCCCCATTCCTCTCTCGAGAGCTCATTTGTGCCTGGCTGGTCCCCATTCCTCTCTCGTGTGCTCATTTGTGCCTGGCTGGTCCCCATTCCTCTCTCACGAGCTCATTTGTGCCTGGCTGGTCCCTATTCCTCTCTCCCCAGTGTTGAGTGTCTGAGCCGTTAGGGCATGCCAGCGTAGGGTGTGATGACCATTAGCATATTAGCTCTTTATTATATAGGATAGCCATCAGTGGATAAGTAGATTAAAAAGCTGTGGTGCATTTACGCAATGGAATACTACTCAACTGAAAAAAAAAAAAAGAAAATCTTACCCTTTGAGACAGCAAGTGCCATATGATTTCATTCATATGTGGAATCTATAAACAAAATAAACTAATAACAAAATAGAAACACACTGAAAGAGACAACACACAGACAGCTGTCAAAGGGGAGGGGGCTTATTGGGCTGGGTGAAAAAGGTGAAGGGATTAAGCAAAAAAAAAAATCATAGACACAGGCAACATTATAGTGATTACCAGAGGGAAAAGGTGATGGGGGAGGCAGAAGAGGGCTAAGGGAGGATAAATGGTGATGGAAGGAGACTTGACTTGGGGTGGTAAACACATAATGCAATATATAGGTGATGTATTATAGAAATGTACACCTAAAACTTATATATAATTTAATATTTTTAATTTGAAAAAATCTTTATTGTTGAAAGTATTACATATGTCCCATTTTTTCCCCACTGACCCCTTCCAGCCCATCCCTGCCCCCCACCCCAGGCCAATGTCACCCCAATAAATTCAATGAAAAAGAAAAAAAAAGGAAAAACTACTATATGTACCTAGATGGCAACTGTGATGACATGAGGTTCATGTTTACTGTTTGATATACATATTTTGATAATTGATCATGGGGAAGACTATAATAAATCCTCTCAGGCCTAGAACTGTTGTTAGAACTGAGTGTATGGAAAACTCCAACTGAACAACCTCTGACAAAGGGATTGATAACAATTAACTTTAAGCACCAGTGATTAACCCTAAGTAGCCTAGGCTGATCCCCCAGGACCTACAATTTACTCGGAGGCTAAGTTGCAGCTATTTAGCATGTAGATTGGTCCTAGCACACACATTTTCTATTTTCTAGAATCTATTGGTGTAGTTTGTGTCACTTGCTGTTACTTCCTCTCTCTCTCTCTCTCTCTCTCTCTCTCTTTCTCTCTCTTTTAGTATAAGTACAAATTTGAGAGAAAGAACACAGGAAAATTAATTCTATTGAATCCCTACTATATGTTTGGCACTTACACAACATACCTATTTTTTAAAAAAGAGCAATTGACTCTCAAAATAATTCAGTAACGAGTCCCAGATAAACAAAAGCACGGACAGAAAACTTGGTCCAACTTCGAAGTTTATGGCAATTATTGGGGGGATAGAATAATTCCATGTGACACCATGAGGAGCCTTAATCCAACCACTAACCTGTGATATCTCCCAACTTATTTTTCTGGCTTAAATATAATACAATAATTAAAATAAAATAATATTATTTAACAATTATTGAGTTCTTCACATTGTCAGGCACTGTGCTAAATATTTGGCACATATACAATCTCAACAAACCTTTATAACCCCTGTTGAAGGTAAAATCTGACACTACCACCCAACCCCAGACTTACTAATGAGGATACTGAAGCAATGAGAGAAAGGACTTATCCACAGCCATCCAGCAGACTATTCTAGGAACTGGGATAAATATCTGGACATACTGCCTCCTGAATGCTCTTGACCTTAGTGACACCTCACTCCTAAACTTTTCTCCTACTCTCATATTTGATATTACAGTGACTCTCCTCAAGTGACAATATCCAGGATGCCCTGAAGACTAATTCTTTAGGGTTTGTCTTTTCCCAGAGAATCCATGAAATATCCCTAAGAAACACTTCTTTTTTTTTTCCTTTATAAGGTGGCTTTAACGTTACTACTTGTGACTTTTAGATGCAAAAACACACACACACACACAAAAAAAAACAAAAAGAAACAAAATAAGTCCCTCTCTGTCCCAACTTGTATAATCTGGGTGTCACCATGCTGTGATGGACTTGATGGGTTCTTTCTTGGGGACTAGCATCCTCTACAAAATCTTTGACATGCCTTCCTTCCTTTCCCTTTAAGATACAGGCCTTCTTTCCTAGAAAGGAATTAATTGGTAGTCCTCTCCATCGAATGACTGAGAATGATTTAGTTAGTCCAGGAATAGCAATATGATCTCAAACATCTAATCCTTGTCTCCTAATCCCTAGTGAGAAAAGGCCCATGAAGATTTAGCCTCACCAGGTGTTCACACAGAGCCAAGTCTGTGTCAGACTCTCTTAGTCTGGGGTGGGGAGGGGTTAGGGAGAGTGAATAGATTTTCTCTTATTATTTCTGATAGGCCTAATTTCACTTTTCCCAACAAAAATGCCTTTATATCATGATTAGCTAAATCTTAGGCCCAGATATTAAAAAACAAACAAAAATAAATTAAAAAAAACCACACAACACACACACACACACACACACACACACACACAAAACCACCTCTTTGGGGAGAAGAAGAGTGGTATATTTGGCTGGGTTTATGAGAAGAGTTGGATGGGATGAGTTTGGCCATAGTTCTGGGAGGTCATGGAGATATGGGAATACTGGAATACTTGCCATCAGAACAAACCCTTACTGAATCCATGGGGCTGTGTTGGCAATGGTTGGGTAGTGGTGGAGAAAGGCAGTCAAAATCATAGAGTTTAGTCATAGTATTTCCAAGGAAAATATAATTTTGATATTGTTACTAATGGAAAAGAGTGCAGAATAGGAAATAAGACCTGCTTATAAATTATGTGATGCGCTGAAAAATCACTTACCATTACTTAGTTCAACAGCATTTTAAATTAATGTGTTCTATGTTTGGTCATAACAATCTCTTTTGCTTTATAATTATACTAGGGGCCCAGTGCACGAATTCATGCACCTTGAAAAAAACTGTGGGTCACAAGGCTGTGTTAGGCACAGGGGCAGGTCTTGGTCCATCCTCCATGCCCCTGCCCAGCCCCTCATGCCATGGCCCCTGGTACCCTGTCTGTGGGCAGCCCCACTCCTGCTGCTGATGCTCCCATGCGCTGACAGCACTGGCCCTGCTTGCACCCACTGACAGCGTGGAGCAATTGGGGCCGGCGCCAGCAGTGGGTGTAAGTGGGGTTGGTGCCATCAGCAGGTGCAAGCAGCAGTGGCTGCTGCCCCAATTGTCCCTCAGGAGCAGGGTGATGTAGAGAAGCCCTCAGGGGCAATCGGGGCCAGCACCTGCTGCTCGCACCTGCTGACAGTGCCAAACGATTAGGAATGGCACCGGGCACCGGCAGCTGGTGTGAGCGCTGGGTGGGACCGTGGCACATGGGAACAAAGAATTTTCAGTAACCACCAGAGGCTCACCCCATGACAGCGACCAGTGCCCCATCTTGGTCTGGCGCCCCTGCTCACCTGCTCCACCATCCCGCCATGGCCAATGACCTCCATGTTCCACGCTCTGCCACCTGCTGCTGACTCCTGCCATGTTCAGTGCATGCCCCCTAGTGGTTAGTGCATGTCATAGTGACTGGTTGTTTGGTTGTTCTGCCATTAAGTCTATTTGCTTATTAGGGTTTTTTATATGTAGGCCCAGTGCATGAAATTCATGCACTCAGGGGTCCATCAGCCCGGCCTGCACCCTCTCGCAGTCCAGGAGCCCTCAGGAGATGTCAACTGATGGCTTAGGCCCGCTCCCCACGGGGAGCAGGCCTAAGCTGTCAGTCAGACATCCTTAGTGCTGCCGCAGAGGTGGGAGAGGCTCCCACCACCACTGCTGCACTTGCCAGCTGTGAACCTGGCTTCTGGCTGAGCGGTGCTCCTCCTATGGGAGCACACTGATCACCAGGAAGCAGCTTTTGTGTTAAACGTCTGCCCCCTCATGGTCAGTGTGTGTCATAGTGACCAGTCATTCCGCCATTCGGTCGATTGCATATTAGCCTTTTATTATATAGGATTTATTATATACGATATAAAAAGTATTTCTGTCCCTTGACAGTCTGAGGAATATTTAGGGGTGTGGGATTTAAGGCTTGTTGCAAGAAGATATTGTAACCTGAAGCAAATCAATAGCTAAGAATAATCATTTGGTATAATGTTCAAATGTGTCTGTATATACCTTTGATTCAGTTTTAATATGTGTCAGTTTTAACAACATGTCTACATAAATAAATTATGTGTCGCAGAAGTTCAAATGTTGTCATGTTGACACACTGAAATAGATATTGATCAAAATTAATTTATTTTAAATAAATTTTTAATTACATCCATGAAGACATATAGCCTTTTAGACTATGGGATTAAAGGATGCACAGATTCTTAAGACTTTACTTTAAGCAGATTATGACAGCAAATTATACAATAGCATAGGAGTCTTAGTCTCATTAAAACTAATTTTGTCATTAAATAAAATTTCATATTTGAACTAAAATAACTTGAAACTTTAGCATAGGAATAAAATTGTTTTATTTTTAATGTTATATTTAAATTTTTTTTGGAAAAATATACTTTCAAAGACTAAAAGATTGCTCAAATTGAGGTAGCATTCATGATTCTTGTCCATCATATCTGGACTCTATAGATCCAAGACTGGTTCTTAGTGACAATGGTAACTCATCAGCAAACTCAGGACTTGAGAAACCTGAGCCCTGAGTTTGCCCAGGTTCTGCCACGGGTCAGAGGGATACTTTCTCAGTCAGCAACTTACTTCCTCTGTCATTGACAGATATAAAGGTTGTTGTGTGGTGTGCTCCATCAAAGGTATCAAATGGAGTCTTTTCTATCTAAAAAGGCTTAGGATCAAATCAGAAATCTCATTTCTTAGGATGTTCGTAAATAGCTGATTATACAATTGCGTCCCTGTTCTACAGCAGTTCCCACTGCTTGTAAACAAATAGGGCCTCCGGGACATCCACTGTCACCTAAAAATTAATTTACATTAAATAGAATTTTAAGGTATTGTTATGCACGTGGTAATAAACATAAGCACTACTTACCCAATAATACAACCACCAGTGATCAATCTATCTTCAAACAGATGGTGCAGTGACAAATTAGGCAAAATGTAGGAATCATGACAAGATCCTGGGAAATGCAAACAGATGTTTACAGTACAATGATTGTGATCACATTCTACTTATACATTCATACAGTGCTGGTGCCTTCTGCTGCAAAGGGATATTTAGTTTCTGAAAGGAGGTTTAATGTCTACATGAGTGTAATCAACAGTCCCCTCAACGTTAGAAACACTCACCAGTTGCCAATTTCAGCATTTCATACTACAAATGTGTGTGTTTAGAGGAGAGAGATGTAGCACATATTCACTGCTCAGTCCTTACTCTTAGGTGTCAAATAATTCGGGTTTTGCATTTTTTTAAAATTTAATTTTCTATTAGCTTAATGAGAGAGCAGCAGTCATTACATGTATCATTATATATTTATATTTATACTTATACTTATACATATATATAAATACATTTATAAATTGAACCTGAAGAAAACAAAAGCAATATAACTCTAATGTTTAATTAGAGTTATTAATTTCTGAGGGCTACCATTACAAATTATCACAAATTGGAAGACTTAAAAAAGCAGAAAGCTATTCTCTCACAGTTTGGAGGTCAGAAGTCTAATATCAAGGTGTCAGCAGGCAACGTTCCCTCATGAAGCTCTCGGAGAGAATGTGTTCCTTGCCTCTACGGCTTTTCATGGCTTGCCACATCCTTGGCTTGTGGTCAAGTCACTCCAATCTCTGCCTCTGTAGTCACATTGCTTTATCTTCTTGTCTCTTCTCCTGTGTGTGTCTGTCTCAACCCCGCACCCCCCTTTATGAGAATGCATGTCATTGCATTTCAAGTCCAGTCGGATAATCTAGGATAAGCTCCTCCTCACACAATCCTATCATTCTATAAGGTAATGTTTACTCTTGTCATAGACAGTAATATTCACGGGTGGGATTAAAATGTGGGCATATCTTTCTAGGGGCCACCATTTGGCCCAAAACGTCTTGGTAAATTAATTGTACTGATGGAAAGGGCCTACATTTTTTTCAGGCTGAAAATTGCAGTCCTTATCACACTAAAATAATTTCCACATAGCCATTTTTTATGGGCATCATTTATCTTACATTCAGTGTCCTTACTAAATTTATACCATGGATTTTACTTTTCACCTTTAAATCTTTTTCCTTTCTTCTCTGACTCAAAAGGAACATTCCTAATTCTAAGCTGGCAAGTGGGAGCCATCAGAGAGGTTGCCCCATGTGTTCTAAATGGCCAGGCAGGACTGACCTTAAAGAGAACTAAGGCAGCAGCAAAACCACATAAAAATACAGGAGCTGGAAGTTCAAAATCAGAGTTTAGTTCATCTCTACCCAAAGAACTTATATGCAAAAAATAAAATAAATCCGAGTTTAAAAGAGAGAGAGACAGAAACAGATACAGGGACAGAGACAGAGACAGAGGGAGTCAGATAAAAGATATTTAGGGAAAAACACATGTGTAAAAACACAGGGTTATTCTTGAGGGAATGGCACTGCACCCTTGAAACTGTTCACCCAGATTGCTTCCTTGTCAGCTTTGCATGTAGTCACTTGGCAGAATTTGCATCTCACGCTGTGCTCCATTCCTCATTGGTGATACAAATAATTGCTATTGCTTCCCCATTGCAAACTGGAGGCAAAACTGTTTCTTTCATTTATGACTATCTTAAAATGGTGGTTGACATTTCAGCTTGCCCAACGGGTACATCTTTTCTTTGTAGCCATGATACACAGGCAGCCAGAAGCACATTCTGTGCGTTGAAGACATCCCAAAGGCAATCAGACTTACAAAATGCTGAAATCCACATGTTATGTGCGTATATCAGAAATGTCGAAGGGGAGGCATCTGGAAAAGGACAATCAAAGGATCTCAAACACGGCGTACACCCATTGTGACACATGAACTAAACAGAATTCACGTAGAGCGCAATCTTGCACACATAATTATGAGGACATGCAAATTAAACAGGTCCAAACCCCCCATCTTGAAACAATCCCTTGGCCTTCCCTCCTTCATTAACACCCTCCCTGTTTATCTCATTTGATTTGCTGAGGAACCTCTGGAAGAAGTTCTTTACCCATGCTGATGTTTCCTGTTTAGTAACTCCTTAGCTCACTTCTAGCAATCTGGTTCTCATCCCAAATTCATCAACCATGCACTTATTCATTCAACAAATACCTGATGCCAGGCACTGTGCTAAATGATATACAGAGGTGAGGAAAACAGATGATGTCACTGTTAGGGAGCATACAGTCGAGTGTAGGCATTCGAATGTTTTGGTTTTAAATATTGAACTTTGGTTATGCATGTTACTCATATCAATATTTACAAAATTAGAAGATAAACATATTTTAACCCTTTGCGGTCCAATGTTATTTTTGATATTCAAACTGTCTGGTCGAAATTAATTGACGGGATTGAATGTTGAACTTTTTAATGTTCTTATTGCTCGACATTGGACCTGCTCCTAGCGCCTGGTCTGTCAAGTCAGCCTGGAGGTTGGACCGAAAAGGGTTTAAAATAAGATCATGGCTTGGATTAAGAATTGGTAGCAGAAATAGAGTTTTTAAATATATATTGAATGTAGAATCCATATAAATGAAGGATTGGGTGTGTTGATGTTGACCTCCCAATGACATTGATAACCAGTGATTAGATGTGCTTTATACTGAGATGTAATTAAGGGGTACACTAACAATTTGGGAAGATATAAAGAGTTTTATATTTGATATGTTAAGTTTGAAGTATATGTGAAACATTCAAGGACAGATGTCATAAAGAATCCAGACTGGAAAAGTTAAAATGGCCTACCTGGAAAATTTGCAAAGCCAGAGGGAAGAGCGTGGAGGCCCACATACTTTGTGTGTGTGTGTGTGTGTGTGTGTGTGTATGTGCAAATCAACCTAAGGTATTGTTAAACAGAATATGTTTTTCCCTACTATTTTGACAAACATACCATCATAATAACAAAATGTAAATGTGTGTAAAGCCACAATTTTTAAGTTAGTGAAACTTGGCAAAAATATCAAAATAAATGACAGTTGACAAAATATCCCAATTGACTGAATGTCATTATTATTGTGCATGTCTGGGTATGAAGGTTCAACAATTAACAGTAAAACAAACATATATGGACTTAATAAATTGGTATATATTAATTCCATTAAAGTTATTTGTTGTTGTAATAAGACATTTAATGCAATTTGTTCTTGATTGTTAGTAACATCAAATTACACTAGCCTTCCTGTAAGTTTTTAGTGTTGTTTTTTTCTTAAATCGAATTGGAAGCAACTTCAATCAGCTGATGTTGATAGCAACTTGAATTCAGAAATGAATCATGAATTTTACATACTGTGTTAAAATTTTTAACACAGAAAATATTACTATACACACATTGTGGTCACATACAGCATGATGTTCACTTTTTATTACAGTATCTAGCTACATGCTATTCCTTAATTTAAAAAATGTTCTAATGCTTAGATATTATAAAGAACACCAAAATTAGTGGTTTATATTGGGTTTAAATAATGTCTAATTATGTTAAAATATCCCTTTAAAAATTATACCGTATCAATAATGGACAGAAAATAGTTCTTCAGAAATTAATTTTGGACTTAACTTGCTTGTGAATCTTTTTCTTTATAGTCGTGAAAATGCTTTTATTTTCTGGTCCTAATAGCCATATGTATATTTTTTGGAATGTCACTTTTGTGTATTGTTTTAATTTAGAAAAACAATATCTTTTTTAAAAATCCTTTAAAAGTGAAATAGTCACTAGTCACTCTTACCTCTCTTTTCATCTTTGTTAACACTGCTAATAGCAAGCAACAGATCATACCCCAAACTCTAGCCAATTAGCATAAATTCAGAATCAATTTCCTTTTCTCTTAAAGACCCTGACTGGCTCTCTCAGAAGGATCTTCTACTCTTTAGTCTCTTAGTCTTTTCTCACTTCTGATGCACTACACCCAACAGCTTTAATAGCATTTGGTTAGCCTTTCCAACTGATTCACCAAGAGTGATTATCAGATTAAATTTAGCATGCATTTTAGCAAAATTCCTCATCTTTTGGCAGATCCTGAAAAATCTTCTAAAGTATTTTATCTTTTTGGCACAGTTCAGACCATACATGACATAAAGAATCCTTAAGGATTTTCAACGAAACATAGATTCTTACATTTTATTTTAAACCAACTATATTGGTACTATTATCATAGGCTCATCTTTGATAATATTTTAAATTATATAAAGCTGATTTTATATTTACTTTAAAGCTATTAAATATTTAATAAACATAACATTGTCACTTCTATCATTTAATGCTCATATATTGCTCAATTATTTTATCCTCAATACTTCTATTTTGAAATTCTCCCATGATTTTTCCATTGTTGAGTATTAATGCCTGAAAATCTCCTTTTCTTTCATGGGTCTTCATGATTTCATTGTCTTACTTCGTAGTTTATGTGTTTTTGGTAATGATATATCATTGGTCTAAATGAGCACAATGTTTGTTTTTCTAGTGCTAAAATGATATAATTTCATCTCTCTGGAATAGAATTGAGGATCAGGATTGATGGTGAAATGATCATTGAAGTTTTAGCTACTTTACATAACTTTAACCTTACTATATATGAAAGGTTCCAATTTAGCTATTTGAGAGCTTACATTAAGATTATTGAGCTGCTATCTCTATCATATGAGGGACATTGGAAATCTGGAGAGTTATTGGGAAAACAGAAATGGAAAATTGCTCATAATTTTTAAAAAGAGAATTTTATATTAATCTCTGGTATACTCATAATTGGATGTTTGGGGAATATTTTATAAAATAGGAATATTGGCAGAAGTCATCATGGCTTCAACATAAAAAGTATGTCAGACTACACCTCATTCTGTTTCCCATTTATTAAAGTTATTTGCCTGATAGAGATGCCTAATTTTTTCTGAATATAATCATAAATGCCTTTACTTATTACAAGCTCTTTTCTAAATTTTAATGTGAATAAGATATTACTAATTAATGATAAGTTTGAAGTTAAAATCTGTTTAGACTCCTGGCTCAGTAATCTTTCCTTAACATAATGATTGTCATGCACTTGCATACTGTGGTGGTCTTAACAGATGCCTATAGCTTATTTAAAACTCCTCCAATCAAAAGGTTAAAAATGGAAATATTGCCCAAGAAATAGGAAGATCTAGCTGAGGAGATTTCCAGGTAGAAATGCTTAAAGTGCCACCCAGATTCTTCGAGTTGCTTAATAGTAAAATGTGAGGGAAGAGAGAAAGGTGGAAGAAAGGAAGGAAAGAAGAAAGGAAGGAAGATAGTTAAATAGAAAGGATAGTGGGCTCCCTGGGCTCAAAAATAAAATGGTTTTTTATTCCTAGACTCTCCTGATTGCAAAAGATGCTATAATTAAATAACAGCTTCCAGGCAAAGGTAAAATCTAGGGCACTCTCAGAAAAAGATGTTCTAAAGATAAAACCAAGGATGTAACTAAAAACCTTTCTTAAGACCTCAGAAAGTTTTAAAGGGGTACCACATAGACCCTTTCAAATAGGCAAACGGCCCTATAAGAATCTTGAGAGAACTGTCTCCACAGTAGCATTCCAGGGAACCTAAAGTAGAGCAGACTAATCTTGATAATATTTTTTGAAAGATTTGGTGGCTTTATCTAAGAATTCTTTTTTAAAAATTGTATCAGCTTGAACTAAAAGAGGCAGAGACATTATAAAATGAAAAGAGCCTTTTGGGCTCTGGAACTGTTATGGGCAGTAAGAAGATTAAAGAAAATAATCTGCTACAAACACTAGTCAGGTTTCATGTGAAAGAAAGGATGACTCAACGGGTGGGGCCACGAGTACTAAAACATTTTGAGAACTATTTCCAGGAATTAGGACTCGCAACAGGTGTGCCTGGTTGG
Source organism: Myotis lucifugus (assembly GCF_000147115.1). Classification (NCBI taxonomy): domain Eukaryota; kingdom Metazoa; phylum Chordata; class Mammalia; order Chiroptera; family Vespertilionidae; genus Myotis; species Myotis lucifugus. The sequence goes on along the minus strand of NW_005871144.1, from coordinate 2,956,057 downwards.
AATTTGACGTTGCCATGGGCCAGTGACTGCTATATACCTCCCATTCTATTTTTTTTCTGAATGGGTGTGTCTATAGTAGTTATCCTATGCCTGTTTGTTAGGTGTATAGGGGGTCAGATAAGTTTTAGTTAGTTCAGGTCCTTCAGATGAAGAGAAGCTACTTGAAGAGCTGTAATCAAGTGACTACACCACAAGAGCCTCAAGTCACCTTGACCTAAGATAGGTGATGCCATCTGGTAACTTAAGCTTAAATCTAGTGCTATAGAGCCTTTTGGGAGGCCTTATGAAGAGATGAGGTATTTTTCTTGTTGAAGTGTTAAGTAGCTTGTGACACACAGAGTAAGGACCATGGTCACTTTAAAACATGTCCACACTCTTCCCATAAAAAAAAATTAAAAAGGAGACTGCTACCTCTCCCCTGAGGTAGTGGCTGGTCTTAATGACTTTCTGCTGATAAATGGAAGATGGCACTATTGAAACTGCATGACTAAGAGGCTAGGTTAGAAAAGGTACCACGGTTCCTGCTAAGTTCTCTCTAGGGATGCTCCTCCTTGAAATCAGTCTTAGTGTCACGTGTCATAAGGCGAGTGAGGCCACATGGAAGCCACATTGAGGTATTTTGGCCAACAGCCCCAACCTAGGTCCCAGCCAACAGCCCAAGCCCAAGGAGCAGAGGCAGAGGCTTGTCCAAATTACAGATTCAGGAGCAAAATACATGCTGTTTCAATTCAAGTTTTGGGATGTTTGTAACAGCATTAGGTAACTGAAATAGTCATGAAGAGTTAAGTTTATTTATTTTAAAAAACAGTTAAGTTTATTTATTATTTTTAAAAAGCAACATAGGGGCATTATATTAGGACCAAGCATGTTAAGGCTAATTACATTTTATAATTGTATTCATCATTTTCTTGCCTTCTCAAAGGTTAATTCTTGAGAGCAAAGCCTATGTCTTATTCACCACTGAGACTGTAGCACTAACCAGTTCCTGGAACATTGCAGCTACTAGGTCAAAAAAGTCTTTGCTTTTAGGAGCTAACACGCTACTGATAGAGAAAGAATATAAAGGAAGGAAGCAAGAAAGGGAGAGAGGCAGGAGAGGGAGGGAGGGAGGGAGAGAGAGAGAGGGAGGGAGGAAGAGAGTGAGGGAGTGAAGAAGAAAGGAAGGAAAGAAAGATAGTTTCACCTAATGATCAGGCTATTCAGGCAGTTACAAAGGTTGACTTGATAAAGTGACAGGAGGTAGTAACAACACCAGTTTTTCAGATGGTCTTCACTGAAGCTCAAGTTTTTAAAAAGCATGCATAATAAAGGATCATTGACAGTTTTTAGTTGTGCTCTTGGATCAAAGAATGCAGACCCAATAGCAGACATCATTGAGCTAAATCTCCAGGAAGTTCATGATCTCCAGGGAATGGGGATAGTACTCCGGACTCAGCAAATGTCTCCTCTACCTATGACCAGTTTAAATACAGTCCGGTGTGGATTAACCTGAGCTCAGGTACATGATCATTACTCCATGGATCCTTTCCAGCTCACAGGACAATGAGGAAATCACCCGCCTGGGAATTATCTAAAATCTGAAACAGAGAAGGAATAGCTTGGTCTAATTTTGGGAGGAAAGGAGCCAGTTCGTGAGTGGTTGCATTTGCTTTTCTAGAATTTCCAGCAAACATCAGCTTGTATTAATCTTGCCCCTACAGTGCACAATTAGCAAAAGTTAGAGTCTTAGACAGCAGGGGTAGCAGCCTCAACAGTAGCCCATTTCCTCAAAGTGCAGAGAGGAATCTTAATCTGATGCATGGATCAACAGAAAAATCTAGCTGTCATGAATAGTTTATTCAGCCATAGAATTCATTAGTAGACTACAGTATCCACAAAAAAGGAGTCAATAACCCAGCTCTATTGTTTGTCTGACCATTTTGAGAAAGATTTATTAAATTATTAGTGCCACAGTCTAACAAATATATGGCTGTGTTACTGAAAATCATAGAAGTGTGATTCAAAACCCTGTCATATCAGAAATAGGCAAAGGACCTGGTTGTGTTTGGGCTGTAGAAGAGGATTTTGCAAAAACTTTGAAGGATAAAATGTGCCTTAAAAGATGTTAAACATAGTTATGAGCTACAATAGGGGTCAGCAAGCTATGGCCGTTGGGCCAAAACTGGCCTGCCATCTGTTTGCGTAAACAGTTTTATTGGAACGAAGCCACATTCATTCACGTTGTATATTGTTGATGGCTAACTTTTTGTCCTACAACAGCAGAGCTGAGTAATTGTGGCAGGGACCATATGTCCTCCAGGGCCTGAAATATTTACTATCTGACCCTTTAGAGAAAAAAATAATAATTTGTGTTTGTGAGCTAGAGTGATGTAAGTATAAACCTAGAACCAATGGAGAAAAGTCACATTAGGTAAAATTAGGCCAAATAAACAAGCTTCCTTGTAATTAGATCCAGCCTAATATGGAAGGGGCTGCCACTTGTAAAAGAGAGTTTTGTTTTTGTTTGTTTTGTTTTAAAATATATTTCTTTATTGATTTCAGAGAGGAAGGGAGAAGGAGAGAGAGATAGAAACATCAATGATGAGAGAGAATCATTGATTGGCTGCCTCCTGCACACCCCCTACTGGGGAACAAGCCTGAAACCCTGGCATATGCCCTTGGCTGGAATTGAACCTGGGATCCTTCAGTCCACAGGCTGATGCTCTATCCACTGAGCCAAGCCGGCTAAGGCAAAAAAAGAGAGTTTTATATCACATAATGCATTTGAGACCCAGCTAGATGACATGTAGAATATTCATATAGTGACAGATCTTTTCACCTTTAAATTAATTTCTTCCTATCCTCAGTTATTTACCAAGTTTTTTTTAAATTTGTTTGTTTGTTTTGATTTGTTTCCTCCCAAGACCTTGCTAATTCATGTGATTTTTTCTATTTCCACACCTGCTCTCACTGACTAGGCCTTTCTCCACCTCATCCAACAACTAGTCTCTTCATCTCTAGTTTCTCCCATTTGAATCTTTCCTACAAATTATGTTTTAGATTAACATTCCTATGTAGTACTTTGTCTTTGATATCCCTCTAGTAGAAATTATCAATAGTTTTGTCTTTTGCTTATCTTAGACTGCTATTCAAGTCTTTTCACCCTTGGCCCTGACATTTCCCAACTTTATCATCAGCACTCTCTTTCTAGGATATTGACATAAAAGGGAATGAAGAATTCATTGTTAACAAACATTTTGTACATACTTTTGCCTTGAGTTATTTCATGTCTTTACTAGAGGCCCAGTACATGAAATTTGTGCAGGGGGGTGGGGGCCCTCAGCCCGGCCTGCACCCTCTCGCAATCCAGGACCCCTAGGGGGATGTCTGACTGCCGGTTTAGGCCCGACCCCACAAGGATCCCACAGGGATCAGGCCTAAACTGGCAGTTGGACATCCCTCTCACAATCCAGGACCACTGGCTCCTAACCATTCACCTGACTGCCTGATTGCCCCTAACTGCCTCTGCCTTGGCCCCCACTGTGGTGACTTCATCCAAATGATGTCCGGAAGGTCGTTCAGCTGTCTGGTCTATTTAGCATATTACATTTTTATTATTATAGATACCACTTAGATTTCAAACTTTTCTAAAAATTGCCTCTGAATCCATATAGTTCTTTCTTCACCAAAAATTTGGCTCTTAGCATATATGATGTTTGTATGGTTATTTATTTCACAGGTGCTCACCTCAGATGGAATTTCTTGGTCCTTTATTTAGAAAGGAGGCTCTTGGTCTTGTACATGAAATTGTTACTAAACTAGAGGGGTTCATTTGCCTGAGCATATAAAACCCCATAACATGGCAACAGGTGTTTGCAGCAAAGAAATAAAAGGAAACAGTGCCAAACCTGGAGCCCAGGTGAATCAGTGTTCTAAAACCTGGCTCCCCAATGGCTTGTAAGGGACTAAGGTGTTAGGGTCAGGAATAGGGTCATGGTCTCCATTTCTTGGTTGGCACTAGGGTGGGGTGGTAGTTGATCACTGCATCCAGTCCTAATGTCAGCCATGGCCTCTCTCTGTCTTGTTTCCAAAGGGTGTGTTTGGTGGGGTTGTTTGGCTTTTTTGGGTCTGGAGCTGAAACACAACTGAGGCCTAGATGTTATCTCTAGTTTGACTGAAACTCTGTCTCTGTGGTCAACAGACCCAAGGCTTTGTTCCTAAGGTGATTATTGGTGCTGACCAGAACCTCATTGTCCTGAGGGCCGAATGATTAAAGGAGTGAAAGTGCAAGGGAGAAGGATGTGGGTGAATCTCGGTGCTGGATGAGGCCAGTTTGAATCAAAAGAAAAGAAAAGAGAAAAGGTCACATTCAAGAAATGAAGTTTCTGCATGTTTACAGAATGAAGGTTCTTGATTCAGTACATGAAATGCAGATTCTTGGTCCTGTGCTGTTTGACCTTCACTGTGTCTGGCGTGGCACCCTAGCCATAGAAACTACATAAGAAATGTTTGTAGATAACAACCGCGTATCTTCTAAAAGAAAAAGCACTAAATTGAAAACATGTTTTGTAGGGTTTCATCCCTTCTCCACCCCTATGGAAAACTTTATTAGATGAGGAAATTAAGTATTACAATCCCCCCTTACTTTCCCAGCTGTAACATTCATTATTTGCATGACTGTGGGCAATTAGTTTAGCCACTTCATGCCTGTGTTTTCCCATTTGTAAAACCGAAATAATAATATGTAGCTTATAGAAATATTGTGAAGCACAATTAATGTTTGTAAAGTGCTTTTTAACGACTTCAATGTCATAGAAATGTAAAATAGCCTTAATTTAAAATTTAAAAATATGTATGCATAATGATTTATTTAATAAACCCGGAAAGACTGTTTATATGAATTTACATGTATGAATCTGGTTTGCAATATTAACAATTTGTTTTAACTTGGAAACAGACTTTGCTTATTTCTGACATTTTGCATTTGCATTTTGTTATCTCCTTCTAACAGTGACTCCTTATATGATTCATGCGGGTCAGTGGTTTTGAACCCTGGCTGCACATTAGTATGTGCTTTAGAAATATACTGATGGTGGGGTTTAGAACACACTGATGACCGGCCTTTACCAAATTAAATAAGCTCTCTGGGGATAGGGAGCCCAGGTATGGGTACTTTTTAAAAATTCACAGATGATTGCAAAATGCAGTGAAGATTGAGAATGACTAATATCTGTCTTAATGTGTATGCACATTATCATAAGAACTGCCTGATGAAAATATTCATCCATAATGTATTTAAATATATTTTGATTGACATTTTAAACTGCATGATGAACTCAGAATTCCCTTTTGGCCATAGTGTTCACTGAATCTATGATGTCCTCTTTGAACTTGTCAGATGGAATAGCATAGAACCATGTTAGAAATACTCAACTATTACTTATCGAAAGGAATACGGGTGTTTAGTCTTGTTTCCACATACTTATATTTGTCTACTTGTACACAGATAGATGCTAATGTAGAATGGGTATATAAAAGCATATGTAATGAGGCATATGATACACCTCACAATTATATTGATTTTACATGAGAAATATAGTTTTATAAATTACCTTTTCTTTTTTAAATGTAAGTTGATTTTCAGTTGTCACTGAGTTGATTGCTGTATTTTCTTTCTCTGCTAGCTGTATATGATGAAGGGATGCATTTGCTTTTAAAATAAGGCTTTGAAAATATAAAACAGCAAGTAAAACTTATTATAAATAATTATATTTATGCATGAGAAATCTATTATTTTATTTTCAAGTCTGATATTCCATTTTCAAGTAGATTTTAGAAAGTTGGCTTTGGGCTCTATATTTACATGAACATGAGTAGAGAGGTGTGTGTGTGTGTGTGTGTGTGTGTGTGTGTGTGTGTGTGTGTATGTATGTGTAAATAAAATAGATCTTTGGAAGTCTCTGACTTTATCCAATTAATAAATTTTAAGAATTCTTTTCACAATTATTTGATGCATAAAGGGGTCAAGACTCCAACTAGAATATGACCATTTATAAATCAGCTACTAGCTTTTCATCTTACATTTCAGAATGAATAGAAATTTTAATTCTAATGATGAAAAATGCAACTCTTATTCATCCTGAATGAGTAAGTATATTCATTTTGAGTGCTTCAGTCTTTTTTAAAAAACAAACAAACTACATTTTTGCTCCCAAAGCAGGAAAACTTAAATTTCTGCTTTCGATGGCACAGTATTACCTCTTTTCTTTAGTATTTTTTCTTAACATATGATTTAAAAATTCAAAGTTCCTAGCCAGAAGTGTACAGTATTTTAATAGCATGCTTTCTGAATGATCACAGATCATGCTCACAGTTCCTAATTATTCATCATGACATTTAAAACCAATCCACTTGCCTTGATAGGAATAGCATTATATTGTGATGTTCAGATTTGCTGGAGATGACATTTTTCTCCCTTTGTTACATTCTGTTAACAACCTGTCCAGTACAGCATAATTTTTGCTTTGATACCAATTAAGCAAATTGCAATACAGCTATAATCCAATTGCTGATGAATTATGTGAAACCATAGTTCATCATAATACAGTGATATAAAACACAACAAAAAAGAGCAAATGGACTGTGACGGTATGGGTATTTGCTGAACTGTTTACATGATTAATGCTCTTATAATGTTTGCATTCTTATTGCCGTACATCATTTGTATGTTTTTAGCTTTGTGTATGTGTTTGTGAATAAAACAACCTTGATGTTGTAAAATGAAAAGTAGAACACCTCAAAGAAAAATTATTCTAGAACAATAAAACAATAGCCAAATATTGCCTATATAACAAGCAGTTCACTCTAAAAAAGATATTTTAATTCTAACTTAATTTAAGTTTAAACACACTTTTTGAATTACTGGAATTTCTTTCTTTGGAATAACAGAAACTCCATGTTTTCTCTCACTACATAACTGGACTTATTTCATATTCAACCTGCAATACTTTATTTTTTATGGAGCCAAAGAAATAGTCCATTAAGTATTAATAACACAGCATCCCTAATAAAGAGCTAATTATCCCTCCTTAATAGTGTTTTATTATTAAAATAAAAAAGGAATATTTTGAAGCAATGCAAACAGAGTTTAATTCATAAAGCTATGATTGTTAGCTTTCTGTCACTTTTTTTAACTTCTGATTAACCTCAAACAGAAAACTATCAACTGTGTGTTTTGTCTTTAACATGGCTTTATTGTAATTTAGCATTGCTGGAATTTTATCTTAAGATACAGATTTTCTCTGCGAGAGTTACTTATGTAGAATTTACTGTCAGAAATTAATAATAGGGAAAAGTTTTAAGACCTGTAATGCTCCTGCTCTAGGCTGCTGAATTTACATTTTTGGATTATATTTCTTATAATTTTGTGCAGTCCCTCTATCACACTGCAGGTAGTTCTTGAATTCCATGTTGTGCCAAACCATGTATGTTTCTAAATGTTAGAACATTTGCAGAGCTGAATTGATGACATATTTATGTACTAAAGCAAGTATTATTTTTAATTGATATCAAATATAGCAAATGTCATACATATGTGTTAATGTCTAAAAGCTGTCAATCCACTGTGTTTTGAAAGACTCAAATATGTTTCTGGACTTTTTAGCATCTTCTCCCTCCTTTTATTTCTTGTAATTATGCTGATTTTTGATGCTCCTAAAATAAGAAGTCTGTTTTAGTGTGAGAATGTAAATCCCTCCCAGACGCTACTCTGAAGGAAGCTAAATATGCTCCCTGGAAAGGAAGCATTACCCACTTTAAGCCAAAGAAATGACAGCTAAGGAAAAGGCAGTCTGGAAATGACACCGACTTGGCTATGCTTTATCCCCACAAATGCAATGCTTCATAAATATGGAGGACTGACAATGTCGACAAACCCCTCTGTGTTAAAGAATGCTCCGTGGCTTTGGCCTGCTGAGAGACAATAGCAGCAGGAACTATCTGGCATTGAGCAACCGGAAGGGGGTGGTTCTTTATGAGCAAAGGCATTGACCATGATTCAAAAAGGCAGGGATGCAATCTATGCCAGGTTCTGCAGAGAGCAGCTATAGCTCTGAACTCAAGGATAAAATATGCCCTTTTGGTTAGTTCAGCCAAGCCTCAAGCACACCTATGATCATTCCCTTAAAAAGAGAATTGTTAACTGCTAATACGGGGGACCTAACCTAAAATTGCAGAGTTTTGGCATGTTCAAGATGTGACATTGGCAGATCAGGATTAGAAAGCCCAGGCATGCTTAACTCAGAAATATTTTTAAAATAAATGTCAATGTTATAATGCAGTATTATAAACATTCAAGAATTTCTTTATCTGATATACACTTGTGATTTTTTTAACACAGAAAAACAAGAAGATAATTCTTTCCCAATAACTCAACAAATATTTATTGAGTATATACTATGTGCCAAGTCATTGAATAGTTCCTGGGTTTGGGGAATTGCCATCAAATGATTTAGTTTTGGGGTACTACTCTATTACTTTTCTCAAATCTATTTTTTCTTGTTGTTTGTTTGTTTGTTTGATTTGTTTTCGCTTTTTTTGGTCTTAAACTATATGATAAGATAGTTAAATTAGATGATTTCTAAGGGAAGTTTCCAGACAAAAGTATTAAAGTTCTATTCTTTTTGGAACTATTTGCTTTATAACCATGCCCTTATTTATATTGTGTGAAATTTTGGACTTTTCAGGCATCAAGCTTGCTTAAAATATATAAAATCTTCCTTTTAAAGGACTGGTTATAACAATATTTGGTAAAAGTGTGGACAGTAGCACATAAATATTTGGTGGCTATTTGGAGAGACTTTAGATACTTACATGTCAGTCTATCTCTAACTAAGTCCTCTATAAGAGATGAAATAGTAGCTTGTCAGATTCCTAAAGTCAGGTGTTAAAAACTCAATAGGAAGAATTCCATTTTATCTACATCCTTTCCAACACTTGTTGTTTCTTGTCATATTGATAAAGCCATTCTAACAACATATATAATGTTAATAACCAATGTTCTCCAATAAGTTCTTAAAACAAGAACTCCAAACATGCACTCTTATCCAAAATGGACTTGTCTGCAATATCTATACCAGAGAAGTAAATAAAAGGAAACATATTTTGGTAATATTTAGTTATAGCACTAAGAATGCACATAAGTAAAATACAAAGTATTTCAGGTTTCATTAATAGATAACAAATATACAGAGATATATAGAACTAAGACAAGCTATAGTGATAAATTAACAAAGAAGAGGATTATTTAGCCAACATCAATATGATTCCCAAGCACATGGACTAAATATTTATTCAATTTGTTTAGATTTTCCAAGCTACACATGAGTTCAAGGTTGTTTTTTGTCATATTATATGTTTAATATTTTTATGTTTAATAAATTCTAATTGCCATAAATTAATACAAATAACAATGGCCAAATTGAAATCATAAATACTCTATGAGCCTACCCAGCATTCCTATCCAGAAATGATGAAATAATGAAGTTCCAAAGGAGTTGACTAAGGAAAATTCTGTTAGATCACAGACAACCCTAATTTAATGGGGTAGATACCAGGAGTTAGAATGCATTATTCATTTATTCAGGAAATAATCATTGAACACTTTATGTAAGTTATTCTAGGCCTAGGGGTAGAACAGTGTGCAAAATGGACTAGGTTCCTGCACTCATAGAGCCTACAATATAGTTAATGGAAGAAGGGAGTAAGGTGATAATTAAAAAATGAGAAGTAAAGAAGAATATGTATTTTATTAATGAATGTTATATAAATAAAATAAAGTATTATACTGGATTGAAAAAGAGGGTTACTTAAGATCAAGAGATAAGGTAAGTTCTTTACCGGAAGGTGAAAGTTAAGTTAAACTCCAGTGATGGGATGAAGTTGAAGGAGGAGTGTTCAGAGGATGCAAAAATCAGGAAGAGGACCTAAGGGAAGAAACAGCCAGTGAAAGAACTCAGGGTAGAAACAAGCTTTTAAGAAAAGAAAGGCCAGGCGTGGGTGGAATTTAAGAGGCAAGGGAAGAGGTGTGTGAGATGAAAACAGAGAAAAATGGGCACTGATTGTACTGGGATTGAAACATTGGTAAAGAATGTAGATGTTATTCTAAGTACATTAGTGGCCATAAAATGATTTAATTCCAGGGGAATAAAAAGATCCATCTAAGAAGTGAAGATCATTGGCTTCTGTGTTTGAGGTTGGGGATAGTGTTGTGTTTGGGCCACCTCAGGGCCAGGGTGGAGAAAAGATGACCAGCTAGGAGATGATGGTGATTTACCCACAGGTCGTCTAGAAAAAAATAAAAATAGGAGTGGGATTTGGGATATGATTTGGGGATGAGTACAAGTCTTGGTCTTTCTAATTGATTGAATGAGTGCAGTAAGGTTAAGAGCAATGAAAGAAATCTAAGTTGTACCTTGAACTATACTATATAGTTTTCTATTCTATCTGCAATAGGTGTTTCTACTATAGCTTGTGACTTTGTTCAGTTCATCTATTTACTTATTCTCTTTTACTTTCTGTTCTCTACTCTGTAAAGCTTCTGTTGGCATTTCAACCAGCAGCCATGCACCATGCCAAAAGGTTCTCTATTATGTTCCTACCTAGCTCTGCATAGGGAATGAGCCCATTTATCTTCTCTAAGATAACACACTGTTTTACAGGGAAAACACAGACTTATTGACCGAATTAAAGCAGAAAAGCCATTATCCTAGGAATCAGCATTCTAATGTATATTTTCTGAATTTCTCTAGGGGAAGTAAAAGGAAAACATTCAAACCTAGAATAAAGAGAATCGCAGAAAAGGTCATTCATTCTTGCTCCCTATGGTGAATCCCAAAACACATTATAGACATAATGGAAAATGGAAAAGCTGTATGTGTTTTATGAAATATACCGTGTAATGAATTGATCGTTTATATTAAACTGTAGAATTGGGGAGGGAAATAAGGAGCAATCATGTGCAATATCTCTCAGGTGAAAATAATGAGTTTACAGTTAGACAAGGTTTCTGAACAACATTCAGTACTTCCTACAAATATGTAGAGGTAACATTATTTTTCAATCTTTGACACTAATGGGGTAATTTTCATGATTTCTGCTTATGGCTAGAACATTGACTATGTGGAGCAAGAACTGCTCTCATTTGCCACATACAATTTAAATCATTTTGTTAAAGGAGGCTCCCTGCCTCCAAATATCACATATATTAGCTAGCTAATTTAAGAGTGACTTTGAAAGTTAGAAGTGACTCAAGAAATTTAATGAGTGGTACCTATTTTTATTAAAAAGAATTTGTGATAAGTATTTGAGGGAAAGAGTTTTATATACTTAATTGTTTAAAAGCGACTAGACAGCAAAGAAACTAAGCTAAAGTGACAGAGGTAACTAAAGTAATGGGGGAAAACCTATGTCTGGTATCATGGAAGTCAGTGTAAGAACATCCACCTTTTCCAATGACTGCTTTACAGGTCAATATTTAGAATATTTAATGGGCAAAACATAATGCACTTGTCCCTTTAGAAGAATTATTTAGTATTTTTTGTAGTCATTATGTGTTGACAGTCCTCTTCCATTTAGATTTTATTAAAAACAGGGCCTAAGTTTACCTATGTTCTTTCCTATAGCTTCATTATACCTATTCGCTAGTTCTTTGCTTAAGACAGGATAAAATGTACTATTTAATTTGCTCTACCCACTAGCTTAGTTTTTAATCCCTAAAGGATATGATAACAGTTTAGATGAAGTACCTGTTCATGAGTCTTACACTAAAAGAAATCTGGGCAGCGATACAGTCCTTGTGAGAGTCTCTTTCTAAACCAGAGGTTAAGTACACTATTTCAACATTCTGCTACGCTCATTCTCTACCAAATTTGAACAATATTCTGCTTCTGTGATGTCTTCATTGAGACCATAGTTTAAATTAAAAACTTGAAGTTTTCTTCCTAGATTATATGAAAAGTAAATTTACATAATTCTAGCAAACTTTCATTATAGTTATTTGTTTCAATATTGTGAATTTCTATAACACACAACTTTTATCTGTTATTTACATTGTTGCAAAGGCATAAGTCATGCTCAATATTGCTCACTGTTGTTGAGAAAGCTGTGTCATTTACTAATAATGTGTGGGAACTATGAAGGTTTTTGCTTTATTTCTTCTTATGTATTTATTATTTTAAAATAGTATTTTTCTTAATTTCAAGAATGCACTAATTGAAAGGTATGCTGACAATTTTATAACAATTTTTCAGGGGAAAAAGAGAAACTATCTCCTTCATTGTTCACATCAATTGTGAAAGGATTCCCAACTCCAAACACTTTACAATTTTTGCTAATATCAGACAATTTTAAATGCTATGGTTAGTATCAAATAATGAGATTCAGAAATTCACTGTCTAAATGCTTTTTCAGAAAAAAATATTATAGTTCTGGACAATCCAGTGGCAGAGAAATGCTTCCTGCTATTTGGGAAAGTAAGGACCAAAACAAGCGAGTTGGGTAAGACCATGGCTGTGGTCCCTAACAATGTCCCGAGAAGAACATTTAGAGGGGCAATAGGGATCTTCCTTGGACTGTTATGATAGTAACTAGAGGCCCAGTGCACAAAATTTGTGCACGGGACAGGGGTCCCTCAACCCAGCCTGCACCCTCTCCAATCTGGGACCCCTTGGACATCCCTCTCGCAATTCAGGACTGCTGGTTCCTAACCGCTCACCTGCATGCCTGCCTGATCAATCCTAACCACTCTCCCTGCAGCCTGATTGCCCCCTAACTGCTCCCCTGCCTGCCTGATCACCCCTAACCACTTCTGCCTTGGCCCCCGTCATTGTGGCTTTGTCTGGAAGGATGTTTGGAAGGACATCCAGAAGACGTCCAGTCTAATTAGCATATTACCCTTTTATTAGTACAGATGGCTGCTATTTATTAAGCACTTATTTGGTGCCAGGTATTCTGTGATGCTTCTGCAGGCTTCTGAGCTCCATCATCTTTTAAGCAGACTTCTCCAAGAGTCTGTTAACTGGCCTTTCTCTTTCTCAACTTACCTTCTATAGCCTAGTCTCCATATTACAGCCACAAACAAATATTTTTTAAAAGACAAAAATTAGATCATACTACTTCTTAAAACCCTTCAGTAGTGTTGCACAGAGCTAAAAATAAGTTTAACCTTTTTATAATGCCCTTCAAGGCTGCGTGATCTGGCCCTTGCACCTCTCCTTACCCCATTCTTTTCTGCTCTTCCCTCACAGGACTGCTTTCGCTATTCAGAGGCTGCCCTATGTCAGCAAAGGCCCTTTGCTCTTGCTGTCTTTGCCTGTGAAGCCCTTCCCCTAGCTCTTCAGTTGTCTCCTGCTCACTCTTCATGCCTCAACTCATATGTCACATCCAAAAGTGAAGCAAAGACAGCCCTTCTCATACTCAAGTGTTTCATATTCAAAAGCTCATGACTTTCCAAAACATCCCATTGTCTCAGAACACAAGAAGATTTGAGGGACAACATAGAATTCTTGCTTCTACTTTTCAAATACTGTGGTTATTTCAAATGTCTATTAGCCAGGGAAGATATACTCAAAGGTGAGTTTGATGCCCAGTGTCAGAAACTTGAAACTTGCATAGCAGGGCTAGAGCACCCTGCAGGCAGCAGCCAGAGACACACACAGGCCACACAGGAGTTGCACATTGCATGTCAGCGTGAAACGTTCCCTACAGTGCACACAGAACTGCCTGACCCCTGCCAATGTGGACAGGGTTTAAATGACTCTTTCACTCAGCTCATCCTCTTCTTGAGTAGATGTCATGGGTGAAGTCTAATCAGAGTAAAGCCCCCACTTAGCATTCTTGCTGGCATCAAGCTCTACATACCAATGGAAGAAATTTAATAATGCAGAACTGCATCTTTGGTAGTAAACTGCTAACCTGGTAAGCAGTTTCTTCATTTGAAATAACCCAATATGCAATGACTATTAGTGACTTCATTTTAAAGCCCCAGCATGGCCTTCCAAAAATTATTCCAGAAACCAGATTTAATGAGCAACAAGTATACCCTGAAAGGGAAGAAGTAGTGGTAGATGAAGTTGGGGTAATTGGGGGCAGGAAGGGTAGTGGGAATCTAGTTAGATTGGAAATTATGAGAATATAGATAATTTCAGCCCAAATGCCTTAATGATTCCAACCTATGCCCTTTTCCTGAGCTGTGAAACACTAAATTATTGTTCCACAATGAATAGCTTAGAGACCAGCAGTTTGGCATCACCTGGGAGCTAGTTACACCTGCAGAATCTCAAACCCCACCCTGGACACACGGAATCAGAGTGCTATTCAGTTTAACAAGATCCCCAGGTGTTCATATGCAAGCTAGCACTTGAGAGGCTCTGTTCAAGGTCAGGTGTTTCATTCTAAGTGCACATGAGGATCACCTGGGGAGCTTTTCAAATTCCTATGCCCAGGCCCATTTTGGGTTGATTAAGTGAAAAATCCACAAATAGTGTCCAGGCATCTCTCTTTTTTTTTCTCCTTAAAGCATGCCAGATGATTTCAACAGGTGGCCAAGCTGCAGAATTATTTTTCTGGATTATAAAGAATTCCTATAGCTTTTATATAATTTCTATATATTGTGATTCACATGATTTGTCCATGACAGGAGAAACATTATTCATTATATCAGATTCTTGCTTATAGAAAATGAAGTACATAAGATCTACTTAAATATGTCACATATAAGAATAAAATTAGTAGAGAATATATATGTTTCAGCAAATGTCATGTGTAAATGATCTCAGGAACGACATTCTTGTGTGTTGGTGTGCAGGAATGCATTTAATGGCTAAAAGTTGGTCATTGCTATTTTTTAAACTAACATCACTTAGTTCTTTTCTCCCGGATTCGGCAGCCATGGGCATTTTTCAACCTAACAGCACCATGATATAGACACCCTGCTACAAAATGTTAAATAAAAAATTTACTTACAACCATGGGAGCTCGATGAAAGGATGTAGCTTCGTTGCTAAAATGTCAGATGCAACCCTCTAAGTGGGTTGCTTTTAAAAATCTCTCCCGCAGGCTTCCCTTTTCTTCTACCCAGCAATTGCATTAATAGGTGCTTCTAAAAGGTAGCCGGTCCTCTCAAGACGTTGGCTTAAAAAAATTTCTTTTAATCAAGCCTTGCCTATAATGCTCTTCGTTTACTTTCTTTAGTGAAAGTATAACATGAAAGCCAATTCCAAGCCACTGGGGGGAGAATAACTGTTTCAGGGGCTGGAGGAAACAGGCCTGATGCCTCCTCTTTGAAGTGTGGCCACCTGTGCGCTCCCATTGATCGGGGCAGCCACGCTTCAAAGGGACAGGGCTGCACTTCTCCCCCACCTGGCCGCTGCACGTTATAACATGTCTGAGTCAGCAGGGGCTACTTTCAAGTTAAAATTCGGATTAAAACGCTAAATTGTGAGTGGTCAATGGCTCATAAGGTAGCTTTCAAACGTGACTGTGATTTGAGATCTGCTCAGCAGTCTCTTCCCCACCCCTTTCCTTTGCCCTCTTGTCACCATTTGTATTTCAAAGGCCGGGCTCCTTTCAAATTAGTTTCTAAATCAGAATTCAACGAAGTCACTAACATGAAGGTGAATAGTTGATGTATCCAGAGCAATCAGGAAACTGAAAAACCAAAATAGCTTCCCACCTACATCGATTGACCTTGTCGTGGAAAAGAAAAGTTGGTGGAGAATTGAAACTTTTTTTCTTTTTCTTTACTGTTGGCTGCAATGAGAAAGATGATTTATTTAGAGATTTAAAATAAATGTTGACAGTTGCATTTTATGATTCCATCTATGTACTAAAGTATATGTATTCAGATGGTTTCTAATGGCCCGTTATAATCCTAAAGACTCTCAGCTCCTTAGGGGGTCTTTTTAGCATGGGAGAGGGTCAAAGGAGAGAAAAGAAAGCTTAATAAGAAAAGACGCTAGCATTAAGGTTTAGCCATTGAAAATACTTTGCTTTATATACTTTGAGATTAGTATGTAGTTAAGATTAAGACTCCTATCTGTAATGATAGTATTTCCCTTCAAATTGGACTATTATGTTAAACATATTCTTAAAAATGCTATCTGCTAAGAAAATACCAATGCTTTAAGTTTTCATTTCCCTTTTAATCCTCAGAAAATGACTGTCTTCATGTGACTATGATTTGAAAGTATTCCTCCCACCCCTGGCTGGATGAATGCCTTAGCCACAAAAGATACGTATCTACAGTGACACCAACATTTCCCTTCTTGGACGAATCTAGACCAGCTTTGGGTAAAATCAGAATGACCCTTGAACACTTGATCCAAATATGTTGCTAGAAACATCTCAAAATTGTACTAAAACCTAAATATGGTCCCAGGATTAATTATAATTTATCCTACTTTTCCATTAGAAAGGTAAACAAAATCACTTGAATTTATTATTATTATTACTAGTGGCCCAGTGCACAAATTCATGCACATTGAAGGAAATTAATTAGAAGAAATATTTTAATATCGCTATTCACCCTTTCTCTATAATAGAAATGTCAACCAAATTCATGATCGACCATGACAAATTAAAACACACGTGTGCGATTGGCGCCAGCGAGAGCTTTATATATATAGAATAAACTTGCTTAATTAGACCTGCTTTCTGATTTAGCTAAACTTTTTCTAGAACCCCAACTTCTCTTTCAGGTAATTGTCAGCAACACAGCAGTAACTAGCAGCATGAAGCAGATTATTATTGTAGATCATGCAGGAAGAACAAAGGGTAAAATATTTAACTGCAGCAGTGTTTGACTATATTCTGCGCAGTGAGAAAACCTGAAGTCATTTTCAAGATCCACTATTTCTTACTTCTTTTCAGTTGGGTCAAATTTCTAAGCTTTCTAAATCTCCGGAGCTAATGAAAAGAAAATAGGATCCCACCGAGTCTCCTATCTCCCTACTCCAGGAGTTCTGTGAGGATCAAATGAGATGAGGCATGGGAAAATGCTTCACAGACATTTGGTTACAGTGTAAAATGTTTCCACCTGGCTATAAAGCAAGTCATGTTCCTGGGCTGAAGAAACTCCAAGGAGGGTAGTCGCTAGGGAGAAGAAGCTGGGCATTGCTACATGATGTCATTACCTGGTGCCCACAGCAACCGTTTCCAGGCCAGGCTGGGCTGTGGGCTGCATTTTGTGCCATGGGGTTTCAGCAGCGTGGGCTGTGATTTGGTGGGGTGTCACTCTAGGGTGGTGGTGGGGCCTGTATCCCACTTGGGGAAGCCAAGTGTTGCTTTATGGGTGCCAGGTCTGCAGTGCTGTTTCTCTGTAAATGGCCAGTGTGCGTAATGGCAGCTCCTGCATTGAGTGTCTGCCCTCTGGTGGTCAGTGTGCATCATAGTGACCGGTTGGATGGTCAGACACTTAGCATATTAGTCTTTTATGTTTATAGATTATTATTATTTTTATTATTATTTTACAATATGGCACCTATCATTCAGAACAGGGAAGATTATAATCCTAGATAAGAACATGGGGGAGAAATGGAAAAGTTAGAGAAAGGAAATTTGTATAAATCTTTCACTCACTTTTGAGGTAGTCATAGCATAGAAATAAATGACAAAGTGTGGCTATTATGCAATTTGTGCAATTTGCAATCATGTATCTACTTACCAATCTATAGATATAAATTTTTAAAGCACTCCTAAATTTTGCACATCTTATACACAAAATGTTAATGAGACTCTGCACTTTTAGAAGGGAAAGCACTGTCAATTTTTTGCTGTGGAAGTAACATTTCATTTTGCCAACACTAGCAACAATGAAACAATGCCCTAACTTTTTTTTCTTTCTTATCATTTTAGTTCTATGGCAATCACAGGGTTTTGCTTAGTCTCTGATAATAGAAATAATGTCGTCTATGCACATGTTATGCACAAGTAGCATTTCCATACAAGGTTTGCACTGCTGCTACAGCTAAGCTTGTTCCTGATTTTGTATGATAAGGTAAATAACCTTCCATATCCTTTCTCATTAAAGATCTTGAAAGGACAGAAATATAAGAATGTCAGCCTCTGTCATTCTTATATTTCCTTTAATCTGCAACCTTCTATTTATTGGCTTAAATGTATTTGAAGTGCCATTTTATGACAAGAGTTATAGTTGTGAAATGTAATGCTTCCTAAAAATATAAAAACATTTATTTAAAAATCACTATTGAATGACTGCTTACCAACCCCTCCCCGCCCCAAGTGATTAAGATTTGGGGTATGTTTTGTGAAGTAAACACTTTTAATTATCAGGTATCATATTTTTGGGGAAATGATTCATAAGTTTATAAAATATAGAATATTGAATTTATAAGCTGACTTCATTTTCAGAAAATAACATTTATTTCAAAATTTTAAAGTATCTGTATTACGTAAAAGGCTCTTTTAAAATATAACTTGGCCGTCGGTCGGAGACAGGGGGACGGGTGCACCGGGCGCTTAAAAAAATAAATAAATAAAATATAACTTAAGAAACAATTTTGACAAAGTTGATGACATTTTCTCACTTTCTAACTACATCTTATACTAAAGTACAAAACAATGCTTAAAATATGTTTAAGATGCAAATGATAGCCAGCTACTGAAATCTCCTTTAACAAATATTTTAAAAAAAAAAATCAAGAGGCCCCAAGAAAAAGGACTTAGAATTATAGTTGAAGCCTAGCCAGTGTGGCTAAGTGGTTGAGCATCAACTCAGGAACCAGGAGGCCATGGTTCCATTCCCAATCAGGTCACATGCCTGTGTTGGGGGCTCGATCCCCAATAGGGAGTGTGCAGGAGGAAGCCAAGCAATGATATTTCTCTCTCATCAATGTTTCTACCTCTCTCTCCTTCCCCCTTCCTTTCTGAAACCAATAAAAATATATTTTTAAAAATTGTAGTTGAAGATAAGCATACCACCCATATATCTTCATTTTTAAACCAAGAAACCCAGGCATTAGAAGATTATCTTGAATATTGATTTAATTAAAATCATATTACACAATTCATCACTTAAAATATTTTATGCTGTTCTCATTAATAGGTGAATGTGTAATACATCCCATCATGATAACATACCAGAATGTTAACATGTGTAAGTTTAAGTTACTTCTTATCCAACTTTGGTTTTTATGTACAGATTAGGAATTATTATTGGTAACAATAGTGATAGTTTCCCATAGTGATCTAAAATATTGAAAAAAGTTGGAAATTAAAAAGCAAGGATTCATAAATCTACCTTAAGCTGGAGAAATGATGATAATCCCTATTATTAACACACTCTGTGTCTATTTTTTTACTACTGTCTCTAAGCAAAAGAGATAAGAGGCCATGAGTGTCAGAGAAGCAAGCATCAAGCAGCAGAAGGCTCTACTTGTGTGTTTATTTGAGATTTTTTCATAACGCCGTGGCTCAGAAGTGCTTTTCTTATCAAATTCTCTCTCCTCTTCATCAGTTTTAGAGTCCATGCACTTTGTCATCCACATCATTATCCATTATCCATTTTTCTGCCAGGCCGAAGGAACACTGAAGGATGAAAACACTTTCGCTGACGCTGGGAGTGCTAAATAACACACTGAACAAGCAGCGGTGTGGGGACTGGATTCCTCCTGGTGTGTAAATGACAGCGGCCACGCTGCTTGCCAGATTGATGGCAAGATGAAGGGACAGAGAAGCCTGTAGCCCACCAGGCTATTTCAAAGGTGACAAGGCCTTCATGACCCTTGAAAGGACATTTCTCTGTCTTCTTTCTTTCCGTTTTTATATTAGGCTGTGTAAATATTAGTAAAGAGAAATGTTGGAAACATCTGGAATACAAAGGAAACAATCTTAAAATGATCACCTTTGCTTTCGTGTAGCAAGCTTAAAGTATTCAGCTTTTGGAAGATAGAAAAAAAAGGGGGGGTGTTTCTATGAAGCGTGGCCAAGTGACGAGGATTTGGCCTTAACCTAACAAGAATGTATAATAATTATTTCTACTTTCAGGAGAACAACTGTAGAGCAGCATTTGGAATCAAACAAATGTGTTTAAATGTACCAACATTTTCTTTCAGGCGTACTAGTATTTACCCAATATTGAATCATGTGAAAGAAAATTTTACAAGGAGCGATACAATACTCAAGTTTATGTCAAGTTGGTCATGAAATATTTTATGAAAATTGTTAATTTTAGAATGGAAAGTGAAGGCCCCTGCAACTTTGAAGTTCCCAGGTATTTGGGGTTTTGTTTATAATTTCTCAGATGACAGTTTCAATGAAAAACATCCATGGGGCCGACCAAGAAAGACATGGCAGATTCTACTTTACTCTCCCATTTCAAGTCATATTTAAAAACTTACTTCTTATTGAGACTAGAGCAAAGTGACTGTTGATTATCTCTTTCAGTTGAATAGTAGACTCTCTCCAGGAAAGAACAAAAAAGACAAAGCAACACACTGAAATGATGCAAACAGTTTTCCTTTGAATAGCAGGCAATACACAAAATGTCTGAATTCTGATAGACTCTCAAGTTACTGGTATTAAGGGGATTTTATGTCAAACGGTTTGTATTGTATAACATTTGTATAGCATTACAAAGTTTAAGGGTGTAGTTGGCAAAGGAACATTAAATACAATACAATCCAACTTTCAGCCTGATTCTGATATTAATATTAACCCAGACTTTATCAGAGTACATTGTTTGTTTTTATAAGATAGATAAAGGGAAGACAAAAACTGACATAAGGTTAACCTGTATAATAAAACTTTAAATGTACTAATAACACCGATGAAAAAGCTATTTTCTAAAATATTTTTATGGAAATTATTAATATTCACTACCCATCTTATAATCTTCCTCTCAAAAGAGAGTGCAACAATAAAACAATTTGATTTTTTAAGTTTTGAACCATATGTCATTAAAAAATAAACCAATGTATTTAATAAATTTGCTACAATTCTAGAAAATATAAAATACAGTATTGAAACCATTGATAGTAATTCAGTGATTCATTTGATCCCAACTTTGTAATCATTTATCTTTTAAGAAGCCTGAAAACAGGATTCAGTACTAATATTGACAGCCTTCTACCTGCTGTGCTGTCTGAGAAATACGCCTGGAGGTTGGATGGAAAAGAGCTGGGAGTCAGTGGATTTGGACACTTACTGTAATGACAGCTGGCTTTTAACCTGCCTTTATTTTTGTGCTACTGATACGATTGCAGGCCGATTTGATTTTTTAATAGTAAAAGCAACCACACATGATATATTAGTGTTTTAAAGCATAAAGATGTCTCCCCCCAAAACACAAATTATTTTGTTCCACTCAATTAACTGAAACACCATTATAGTTATGTTTTGAGGCACTAAGTGGGCTCTCTCTCTCCCTCTCTGTCTCTTCATCTCTCTCTTCTTACTCCTCTTTCCTTTTGTCAACTTTTATTTCTTTGTTTTAACAGTCTTCTTTTTCTCTTCCTTCCTTCTCCCCCTTCATTTTCCCCTTCCTCGTCCTCAGCCTCTTTTTTTTCCTATGTCATTTTCTCGATTCACATTGCTCTGAGCTCAGAGATGGAGATTAGAATGTAACCAGAATGATGACCCTTTCTGAATTTGAAGTTGCCAGCTTCATCTAAATTCACACAGATTTTACATATATGAGTGTTTTTGTTAATTTTAGTCACAGAAAGTTGTTTAGTTTTCAAATTTCTTTTTATATATTTTATTTTGCCCCCCCAAAGACTAGCCTTACAATATTCACATGCATCCTTTTGTTTTTCGTTCTGTCTTAATACCATTTTGCTTATCTCCTAAACTTAAAATTGAACTATATCTATTTTTTCAAAATTTCTTTTATTTCCTTTATATAATTCAGCATTATAGAATCATCTTCAATATTTATTTTCAGAGGACAGGAATGATTCAGAGTAATAAATCTAATTCGGCTCAAATCTACTTTAGCTGCAAAGCCAAAACATATTCTTGTTCCATGTACTTCGGGTTCTCACTCGATTGTACTGATTTAATCACTGAGTGTTCATTTTCTTCCATCATTCTTGTCTCTGTATCATTTTACATTTTTACCTGCAGTTATTTCATTATGCTATTCTTACACTTCCTTCATCCTTTCCCTTTTTAATACTTGACTTAGATAATATCTATAATAATAAAAGGGTAATATGCTAATTAGACCAGACGTCTTCTGGATGTCATTCTGGACGTCCTTCCTGACGAAGCCCGGGGCCGGAGGGAAGCCAGTCTGGGTACTGGGTGCCTGTGGGCAGCCTGGGGGAAGCCAGCCCGGGTGCCTGTGGGCAGCCTGGGGGAAGCCAGCCCAGGTCCCAGGTGCCTGATGGAGGCTGGAGGAGGGAAGCCCGGATCCTGGGTGCTGGAGGGAAGCCAGTGCCGGCAGCTGGGGGAAGGAAGGCCTACACTTACACAAATTTGAATGCATCGGGCCTCTAGTATACTATATATCCACCTCTGAAAACCATTAGTTTTAAACGTGGTTTTAAGGTTGTTTTTGAAAAAAAATATGAAAAATGCATTTGCACAATGCATGCTACATGTGTGTGCATGTGATTTAGTGTACATCGAATAATCCTAACAAAAAGAGTATGGTGCAATAGTTCTCTGATGGCAAAAATTAACTGGGTAAATCAATTTATTCCTGAAATTCTCTTCTTTGTCTTGTGATAAGTTGGGAGACACTTCTCTATGGGTCTCTTTTGTTTGCATATATCTTGCAAGCAGAGTCACTGACTGCCTTTGTTCCAGACTAGGCTTCAAAGAATATTTTAATAGAGAATAGGCTTGGATAGTAGAGTTAATATCTCCCTCTGAAGCAAGTAACAGGTTTGCTTATTGCCCTTGCAGATAGAGACGGTTGTCCCCATCTGGAGGAAAGATTGGCAGGCATGCTCACTGTCCAGTATAAAATATTCAGGTTCCCTAAGCTCAGCATCCTTCTCCTGTAACACAAGGCAGGGACCATCTGGCCCAATTCATGTCACCTGCTAAGAATTGGGGCTCAGGAAAATGGTACAAATGCTGATATTTTGGCAGTGCTATTGCAATAAACCAATCTTTACTCTGCCCCTGGAGTTTTGTGACATCTGCCAGAATCCACGAAGTTTGGCAGGATAACTCTAACCTTTCAGATTTTTGTTTATTGTTTTTGACAACATAGGTGATATGCTTATACTAGATACATGACTTTCTGGAAGAGGAAAAATGAGGACCTTATAGGCTAATTAATGGGATTTGAGCATAATGCATGGGTATCAGCAGTGACATGCTAACAAAATTTTATAGGCAATACATGTTCTGCCCAAACACTGTCTAGGTTTTGCAAACTGTCCTCTAGGCTGGGGATAGGAGAGGACTTCCTTACCAATCTGGCAGTCAGCCTCATGTACTTCCCATTGTAACAACTGATACTAAGATTTATTTGAGAGTTGAGGGAGGGCAAATGTTTCTGACCCTCTTAAGAAAACAGAGTCATGCTCTGTTACACAGGTGCAACAAGAGATATTCATGGCCTTTATTGCATAAACCCAGAAAATTATTAGAATACTAGGGGTCCGATGCATGAATTCATGCACCTTGAAAGGCACTGTGGGCCGCAAGGCTGCAGTGGCCACAGGGGCAGGTCTCGGCCCATCCTTTGTGCCCTCGCCCAGCCCCTCCTTCTGCGGCCCCCCACCCCCTTCCCTGTCTGTCGGCATCCCTGCTCCAGCCGCCGCCACTTCCACATGCTGATGGCACTGGGCCCCACTCGCACCTGCTGACACCCTTGGTGGTCAGCACACATCATAGCGACCAGTTGTTCGGTTGTTCTGCCATTCAGTATATTTGCATATTAGCCTTTTATTATATAGGATTGGCTGGTTTGCTTGGAAGGTGAGAGTGTTGGGCACATAAAGTTTGTTAAGAAGAATGGTAACAGCTGAACCGTCTTATAGCTGAACACCTCATGTAATCTATTATGCTAACCTTTAATTCCTTTGATCTCAGGTTTATTTTATTTTTTTCCAATAGATCCTGGCTGCTGTAAGGAATCTTTGGCACTCTAAGGGAGATATCAGAGAGAGAGAACTCCCATGGGAAAGTGTAGTTGAAGCACTAGCTAGTATTTTGGCTCTTACTACTGGGATTGGTTTTATAATGCTAATAAAGGTGACCCACCAGAAGATCAAAAACACACACAAAGGAATATAGATAAACTAATTCAATCAGCTTTGCTATCCTGGAATACTTCCTAGAGTAGTGATAGCTCACATTTAAGTTTAGTGGGTAACAATATTGAAATAGAGCAAGAAAAAACAAAAGAAATCTTGTGAATATTGCAAGGCTAGATTTCCTTGGGATAAAAGAACTTTTATATTAAGGAAAATATAACAACAGTCACTCTTCCTGAGTGAAAAACTTAAGAGATGTTATTCTTGTAATGATAGCAGGTGCCACAGATAAGATGGACTCCTTAAGAAAGGTTGTCACTATGCAAGTCAAGCCTAAATCAGTCAAACCCCATAGGCCTAGCCGGAAAGCAATGTGACTGCTGAAATAGGAGCCCCCCAAATTGATGGTGTCAGTAATAACAACCTTACTACACTACACTTCTGTTGGAAGAGCTGAAAACAGGTTTGTTTGGTTGAGTCAGAAGTCTCTGCTATACTATTTGCAACGAAAATAAATCAAGACTTGCTTTTTTAAAATATATTTTTATTGATTTCAGAAAGGAAAGGAGAGGTAGAGAGAGAAAGAAACATTAATGATGAGAGAGAATCATTGATTGGCTGCCTCCTGCATGCCCCCCTGCTGGGGATCGAGCCCATAACCCGGGCATGTGCCCTTGACTGGAATCGAACCTGGGACCCTTCGGTCCACAGGCTGACACTATCCACTGAGCCAAACCAGTTAGGGCCAACCCTTTCTTATTGGTTCAGAGCTGCTGTCTCCCTCCAGGCCCTCAGTCCCTCTTCACTCTTATACCATGAACTTACCTTCTTTAATGACAAAGACAATTAAGCATTGAATCTAGGTCTCCCTGTCCACAGGATGACTGAAAGCTATATGTGGCAGTCCAAGGATGGTGAAGAACTTCAGGAAGGAGGGAGGCTCAAACTTGGAAAACTGTTGGACAGACTTTCTCAAGGTACCATCCTACATGTTGCAGGTGGAAGAGTGGGGTACTCAAATTCATCTGATTATGTTTGAGCAAGGTTCACAATGGAGAAATAAAGGGAAGTTAACATGATCTCATGGGAGGGACTCTGCTTTTGTTACCTCTATATCTGAATGAATAATAGGAGTCAATACGTTTTTGTATTTCCCTGTTCAATAAATGCTGGAATTTTCCTGATTGAGAAGAGTGACATGTATGTTTACTTTGAGTATCCTCAAAGACGTGTGTGCACGTATGTGCACTCACACACACACACACACACACACACACACACACACACCTCCTTGTTGGCCTGAAAACAGATTGAATATTCTAATCAGATATTAATTTTGCCTTCAACTATGGACCTTCAAATGCCTCAGTTAAAATGTTCATTTAACTGATATTATTACTGCTTTCATTATTTGTGGCTTTAAAAGTTTAATTTATAGATAAGAATTATAATAAGACAATCTTAATAATCAAAACATTAACATTGTAGTTAAAATTATATTTTTAGTGATGCCAGTGAAGAGGTGAAGGAAAAGGAGTATTAAGTCATACTTGGAAAAAGTAGAGTTCTGGAATGTTTAGGCTGACTATGGGAAAATTAGGTATCTTTTTGGCTGTTGGCATAATAGAAGAGGTTGCTGAAAAAAGGATTAGGGATTGCTCATGAGAAGTTTATACAATTTTAAAGTTTACCATGTCCAACTGTTAGGATAAAAGTAAGAAAATATCTTCAATGTCTAATACCCTTATAGTTGGTGGCACTGAGATATGCATGGGTGGCTACAGGCCCTAAGCATGAAGATGCCAGTAATTTCCAGTGTTAGCCTTATAAAAAGATGTTACTTGAGGTCTCTCTGCCCCATATAATCTATCTAGACAAAATTGCCTTAAACAATTCTCCATCTCTAATTCTATGGCTTGTGGAAGTCCTACACCCTCACCTATGATTCAAGATCTCTGCTGATTCTAAAGGCCATATGTTTTTGGAAAAGTGTCTTTATGTGTGTGGTTCCTCTTCACTCCTGTCTTCATTTTTTACACCTGTATGCCATCTCTATACTACCCCAAATCATTCAAGACATGTTAATTCCCTTAGGGGTTTTCACAAGAAATTAGTCATACAAAATACTTTATAAATTTCACTTGAATTTATGACTCTTTGGAGTGAGGATTATCACATATGACTTCCAGTGTCCTTCTTGCAATATTATCTCTCTTCCTCCTTCCTTCACTGCATTTCACCCCCTTCCTTAATTAGCCCTCTTGATAAGCTTCTTTCCTGCTATGGATAAGTATTCTTCTCTCTCCAGATCCTACTTCCCAAAGTGCATACCCAAGAACAACTCAGTAAGTAGTAGAAAAATAGTTATTTTTCTTTTCATTTTAAACTTCTTTCATATTAGATTATACTACTTAATTTGGATTGTTTAAGTAATTGCAGATTCATGTAGATATTTTATATTAAAAATGTATATTTATTTTGTTTTGGTTTTTTTCTTTATAGTTCATTCTAAAAACAAATAGAAAACTCTATTAAATCCAGAGAACAGTATTGTTCAATAGTAAACAAATCTCCAAGAGTTTTATTACTTCATATTGTATCATTATCATTTCTTTTGTGGATGACAAAATCATAGATATATTCATTTTTTAATTCAAATTTTGAATTTGAGTTGCAAGAGAAATTTAATAAAGCTGAGACAACATTTAAACTTGTCAATTACCCCAACAGAGCATACATTTCATAAATTTTTCTACTATAAAAAACTCTGAAAATCGAATCTCCTTTGAACAATTTGTTCACCTCATTAGATCACAGTAACTGCAAGTTATATATAGAACATTGATTTCTTATTAGATAACTCTTTACATATACTGCAACTTCAGCTTTTTTTACTTTAAGTCATTTTCCTATTACGAATATAAATGACTTTCAGGTATCTTAACAACAAGAACATATATTTTTGTAATTTTGCTGTGCTTGTATTTGAAATAGTCAGCATTTCAATTGTGCTGGACAGAAATCCAACTCAATCTAGTTAAGTAGAAAATGTGAATTAATGGAAGAAGAATAGGACCTGTTATACAATTGACAGAATTTCTGTGGACAGCAAGTAACTTCAAGTATCTCAGGGAGAGAAACTTCAAACTTGACACAACCAGTACTCACTCTCTTTTGCATCATCCATCTCTCATCTGCTTAATTCTTCTAGGCTTCATTATCTCCTCCAAGTATTTTCCACCTGGAGCCCAAGATTGCAACCTTCTTATTCTATTCTTCAAGAAAGAAGGAGTCTTTTTCTGAAAAATAAAAAAAGTACTCTGATTGCCCTGCCTTAGGCCTGAACTTATGCTTTAGAATCCTCCCTTTTCCTAGAGTAATGAAATACCTACTATGATTGACCAAAGCAGGGTCATGTTCCCATCCCTATGGGCCAGCATAGAGTGAAGTACTATAAGTGACAGTCCAACCACAACTAATTGGAAAGAAGAAAGGGCAATTTCCACAAGGAAAAGTGTAGATCTTAGCAAATGAAGGTGGGGAGAGAAAAGGTATTCTACACTAATTTAAAAACACACACAAAACAATGTATGTCTCTAGTCTTTATTCATTAGAATCTCTGCATGGTGAGCCTCTTGTTTTCAGTCTTATCTGGACAAGTCTGAAGGTCTGTGTGGAATTCATATCCTAGGATCTCTTTATATCAAAGACTTGGCACCTTTTAGACAATATTTTAATCCAAGGGAAGTAAATGTCATGGCACAGAAGTGTGGCTTAAGACAATAGGCTAGGATAAAGAAACATCAATGATTATTAAAGTAGCATTTTTTCTGTTTGTCATTCTATGACTCAGATTTATTGGACTAGCCCTCATGAATTCATGCCTGAGTCCTGGAGTGAAAACAGTGCAATAAAAATGTGAATAAGTCATAAGGGCTGTTTCACAATGATCTCTGTGGAATACTGAAGTGCAAGAGGTCAGTAGAATTTATGACAATAACTTCTGCAATGACCTGAGACCACACCCCAGCACAGATATCTTCATTCTCAAAAATAGGTGCTAGAGCATTAGCATAGACATTGGTAGGCACTGTTAACTCTGGTAAAGACTTTGGAGCCATAGCCGGTTTGGCTCAGTGGATAGAGCATCAGCCTGCAGAATGGAATGTCCTGGGTTCAATTCTGATCAAGGGCACATGCCTGGGTTGCCGGCTTGATCCCCAGTAGGGGACATGCAGGAGGCAGCCGATCAATGATTCTCTTTCATCATTGATGTTTCTATCTCTCTCCCTTCCTCTCTGAAATAAATAAAAAAATAAAGACTTTGGAAACTTGAAGACCTATGTTCATTGCAGAACTATTTACAACTAGAGGCCTGGTGCATGAAATTCCTGCACAGGAGCGGGGGGAAGGGGGGTCCCTCAGCCCGGCCTGAACCCTTTCCAATCAGGGACCCCTCGGGGGATGTCCGCCCATTTAGGCCTGATCCCACAGAGATTGGGCCTAAACCGGCAGTTGGACATCCCTCTCACAATCCGGGACCACTGGCTCCTAACCGCTCGCCTGCCTGCCAGCCTGATCGCCCCTAACAACCTTTGCCTTGCCCCCTCCCCTGACCATGGTTTTGTCTGGAAGGACGTATGGAAGGACATCTGGAAGATGTCTACTCTAATTAGCATATTACCCTTTTATTAGTATAGATAGTCAAAATTTGTAAGCAGCCCAAGTCTCCATCAGTAGATGAGTGGATAAAATAAGCTGTGGTACATTTCACAATAAAATACTACCTGGCTGTAAAAAAAAAAAGAAGAAGGAGGAGGAGGAGGAGGAGGAGGAGGAGGAGGAGGAGGAGGAGAAGAAGAAGAAGAAGAAGAAGAAGAAGAAGAAGAAGAAGAAGAAGAAGAAGAAGAAGAAGAAGAAGGGAAATTTTACTTTTTGCAATAGCATGGATGGACCTAGAGGGCATTATGCTAAGTGAAGTAATCCAGTCAGAGAAAGATCAGTACAATATGAATCTAATGAACAAAATAAACTAACAACAAAATAGAAACAGACTCAGACTGACAGCTGTCAGAGAGGAGGAGTTAGAGAGATGGGTGAAAAAGGTGAAGGGATTAAGCCAAAAACAAACAACTTCATAGACACAGACAACAGTATGTTGATTACCTGAGAAAAGAGGAGTGGGGGGAAGGTAGAAGAGGGTAAAGAGGGGTGATAGAAAGAGATATAACATGGAGTGGTGAACATACAATACAATATTCAGGTGATGTATTATAGAACTGTACACCTGAAACCTATATAATTTTATTAATCTATGTCACCCCAATAAATTCAATTAAAAATAAAATAAAATAAAAATTTAATTTCTCATTAAAAACCGCTACCAGAGAAAGGGAGTAGCAATGAGCTGTTATGGACCTTCATTTTTTAGAGAGTGTTTAGGGTAGAGTAGGCAGCTTTAAAAACCATCTATCTATTTCTCTTTAAAATAATCAGTCGCAAAAAGGTATCCAAAAGAAGAAGTAAAATTGTCATTATTAGCAGATTACATGATATTGTACATAGAAAACCCTAAAGACTCCATAAAAAACTACTAGACTTAATAAATGAATTTGGCAATGTAGCAGGATACAAAATTAACACTCAGAAATCTATGGCTTTTTAATATACCAATAATGAACTCACAGAAAGAGAAACTAAAAAAAAAAATCCCATTTACTATTGCAACACAAAAAAGTAAGATTCCTAGGAATAAACTTAACCAAGGAGGAAAAGGACCTTTACTCAGAAAATTACAGGATGCTGAAAAAAGAGATAGAGGAAAACATAAACAAATGGAAGAATATACAGTGTTCATGGGTTGGTAGAATCAACATCATTAAAATGCCATACCACCCAAAGCAATCTATAGATTCAGTGCAATCCCCATTAAAATACCAACAGCATATTTCAAAGACCTAGAACAAACTCTCCAAAAATTCATCTGTAATTAAAAAAGACCACGAATAGCTGCAGCAATCTTGAGAAAGAAGAACAAAGTTGGAGGGATGACAATACAAGATATCAAGCTGTATTACAAAACCACTGTCCATAAAAATCTTAGAAGAAGCCATAGGCAGCAAAATAGCAGACATATGTCCTCGCAATATCTTTACCAATACAGCTCCTAGGGCAATAGAAACTAAGGAGAAAATAAATAAATGAGACTATATCAGAATAAAAAGCTTCTGCACAGCAAAAGAAACCATCAACAAAACAACAAAAAAGCACACTGCATGGGAGAACATATTTGCCAATGTTATCTCTGATAAGGGTTTAATTTCCAAAATTTATAGGGAACTCATACAACTTAACAAAAGGAAGATAAACAATCTAATCAAAAAAATGGGCAAAGGACCTAAATAGACACTTCTAAAGAGGACATTCAGAAGATCAAGAGACATATGAAAACATGCTCAAAGTCACTAATCATCCGAGAGATGCAAATCAAAACAACAATGAGGTACCATCTCATACCTGTCAGAATGGCTATCATCAACAAATCAACAAATGACAGGATGCAGAGAGAAAGGAACCCTCCTGCACTGCTGGTGGGAATGCAGACTGGTGCAGCCACTGTGGAAAACAGTATGGAGTTTCCTCAAAAAATTAAAAATGGAACTCCCATTTGACCCAGTGATCCCACTTCTAGGAATATATCCCAAGAAAACAGAAACACCATTCAGAAAGGATATATGTACCCCTATGTTCATAGCAGCACAATTTACAATAGCTAAGATTTGGAAACAGCCTAAGTGTCCATCAGCAGATGAGTGGATTAGAAAACTGTGGTACATTTTACCATTTGCAACAGCGTGGATGGAACTGGAGAGCATTATGCTAAGCGAAATGAGCCAGTCAGAGAAAGATAAATATCACATGATCTCACTCATTTGTGGAATATAATGAACATTATAAACTGATGAACAAAAATAGAGACAAAGAAGCATCCAACAGACTGTCAAACTTCAGTGGGAAGGCAGGGGAGAGTTGGATGATAGGCATAAGAGGTCAACCAAAGGACTTGTATGCATGCACATAAGCATAACCAATGGACACAGACACTAGTAGGGGGAAAGTATGTGCTTGGGGGGGGGTGTTGGCCAGGGGGAGGTCAATGGGGGAAAAAGGAGACAAATGTAATACTATATGTAATACTTTAAACAATAAAATAAAACTTAAAAAAAATAGTCATAATCAGTGTGTGCTTATCCATGAGGCCCCATGAGCTGCTTTCTCTGCAACTGTGCCCCAAGGCTGACATTCTGATTTTATAATCGGTTTTCTACATGACCTTTCTGTCTCTCCTTTTTAAGGGAAAAATTAAAGAAGCTTTTAAAAATGGTAGTTTCATAAACAATTATTTAGACACAAGATAGGTAATTAATGGTCTTCCCTTTTCTGTGCACATTTCTATAGTGTACTTGTTTTAGTAAGAGAAAATACATGTGACTGCTTTGTAAAACAGGGGCCCCAGTTCATTTCTTGATATGAGCCTTAACATTTTCAAGCTAAGTTATTATATGGATAGAAAAGTGTTCTCAGTTTTCCTCCTCTGGATTTCTCTGCTTTCTCTAACCACAGATCTCTCTTTTTTAAAATTCTATCTCCCATTGATATCCAAATGCTGCTAATATTTCTTGGTCATTAATCAATATTGTGATAATTAGAACTATTTTTTCATGTAATTCTCTTTCACTGTTTTTCCATTTAGCTCCCTACTCTAGCCATCCCCCAGAAAAATGAGGGCTGATGCTGTCCACCTCCCACCATCCAGAGAGTTTACCTGGTAGCTACTACCTTTCTTTCAATGACTCATCTCCGTGCCTTTATTTCTAGCCTTGACTAAGACATTTGTGAGGGTCAGGAGAAAGCTAATTGGTGAAGGGATTTGATGAGTAAAAACAGAGGAGGATAAATGAGAATTTCCCCCAATAGAAGAAGATCTGCAGGTCTTAGTGGAAATCTTCAGAATAGAGAAGCACAATAGGAAGTGAAGATGTGAAGGAATTGAACCTCTATTTCCTGTTGTAAAGCAGTGATACACAATGTGGAATCCAAGAACAGGGGATTATGAACTGTTTATAGCTGACCTATGATGAGATACATACAGACATTGAGAATAAATGTTTAGAAACCTTTAACAATTTGAGAGGGCAACTGTGTAAGTCCCAATCTAATGAAAATTTGGGACTTATTAAAATAAATGCATAGCAATTTCCAGGATGACTGCTACAAGCTATAAGCACTGTAGAAATTCAATTAATGCTAAAACTTTCAGGAAAATAATTGTGGATTAAGTAGATGGAGATTTTGGTCTCAAACAATGAATGAACTTTGAATAGGAGTGAGCAAAAAAATCAGCAGTAGGAGTAAGGGGAGATCAAAAGTAATTTACCTCATCCTCTCTTAAAAATAACTTAATTAAATATCTATGCAGTTAAGTCTACTGAAGAGTCTCTTAGCTTGTATGCTATTAGAATAATTAGAATATGAATGGATTGCTAAAATATGTTTTATTTTTACCTAAAGTTAAATGTGCAAAATGTTTTTAACAGATATTTCTTGTTACTTTACCAGTTACTGGTAATTAATAAACAAAATAAATAATGTTAATCATGGAGCCTCCGGTCAAATTATTTTTGTCTTTATCTCTTAAAAATTTTAAACTGCTTTTATTTTTTAACTCTTACACCTTATTCCATGTGTTTTATTAAAAATATCCTTACAATGCAAAAATAAAAAATGTAACTTATGGATGATTAAAATTCAAACATCCTATTATTAATGAATATATCTATGGCCTATTTGTATTGTAAATA
The DNA here is from genome assembly GCF_000147115.1 of Myotis lucifugus. NCBI lineage: Eukaryota > Metazoa > Chordata > Mammalia > Chiroptera > Vespertilionidae > Myotis > Myotis lucifugus. The sequence continues at coordinate 2,922,987 of NW_005871144.1, read as the reverse complement.
AAGCTTTTTATTTCCTGTCACCTTTCACTTACTTTGCAGTGCTAACACATGCCTAAATAAAAATACTGCATGATCACTACAGAAAATAAAGGTATAATATTTTTTACACATTGAAGGTGGGAGAAGGAGATCTTACTTCTAACCTGTAGTGTTTTCTTGTTCTGTTGACAGACAATAGATTGTTTCCCATCATTTTTGAAAGTATTTTTGACTGGAATAGTTGAGAAAGCTCCTGTATTATTAGACTATTTGGGGCAGAATCACCTCAAATAGAAAACCATTAGATGAACTAAAAAGGAAGTGGTGAAATTCTTGCTTCACATATTTTTTATTAGACTTAGAATAATTGTAGTGTCTTTTCTCTTGATTAAGAGTGTTTTTTTATTTTTTAAATGAACTCTATATTTAGGACAGTTTGGATTTAAAGAAAAATTGAGAAGATAGTACAGAGAATTTCCATACCTACTACATCCAATTTTACCTATTATTAACATCATACATTAGCATGGTATGTTTGTTACACCTAATGAACCAGTATTGACCTTGTTATTGATACCGAATTTTTAGACTCGAACCCGGATTCTTTGTCCGCTGGAATCGAAGAATGAATCCATGGACAGACAGTGGTATAGCAAAGGTGGAAATTTATTGAAGAACAAGTACAGACTCCCACGTGGGGCGAGAGAACAGTCCCACAGAATGAACTCCCACGTAGGGAGGGGGAAAGGGTCCCACTGAGTTCTTTTTCCCCATGGCTTATAAAGGCTGCAGTTCCTGTGTCCTGATATCCCCTCTGATTGGTCACTCCCCTTTGAGTTGGTTACTATAGTGATTCCTAAGGCCCTCCCTCATAGTCCTTCCATTCCTCTGAGCTTTCTTCTTTTCCATCTGAATGAAGGGCTTCCTTCTCTTTAGTTTGTAAATATAGACCTTTCCTGGCTACTTCCAGTTCCCTTGTCTTATGTAAATGCAACTGTTGCTCCTCCCTTGTCTTATGGAGATGTAACTGCACCTGGCTTCCTTGTGTTATGGAAATGTACCGTCTCCCAGTCTGCAGTCCCTCACTTTTCCATTGACCCCAATTCTAAAAAATTCCTAATCCTGCCTATGTTCCCCCTAAAATTCCTGCTTCATTATTAACTTAAGCCCATATTCATTCAGAGTACCTTTGTTTTTACCTAGGATCTTTCTGTTTCCTGGTACTATCCAGGATACTACAGTTCATTTAGTTGTCATGTCTCTTTCAGATTTTTTTTTTTTTTTGACTGAGACAGTTCTTCAGAAATACCTAGGTTTTTATTGAAATAGGAATTTTTAGGGGTAAAAAAGGCAGGTTTAGGGAATTTTTAAAATTAAGGGGGGTCCATGGCAGAAATACAGGGCTACAGAGCTACAAAAGGTTACATTTCCATAGACAACGGGGAGGCAGTGATTACATTTCCATAAGACAAGGGAACTGGGAGTAGCCAAAGATCTATATTTACAAAATAAAGAAGGAGAGCCTCACACTTCCCCTGTGAGGTTTGACCTTTGAGCTCAGGAGTTGCTATAGTGACCAAATCAAAGGGGAATAGTGGCCAATCAGAGGGAATATGGAGGCACAAAAACTACAGCCATTATAAACCAAACAGTGGGGAAAAAGGAACTCCGTGGGACTCTTTCTCCCTCCCCACATGGGAGTCTGTGCTGTGAGATTCTTTCCCCTCCCCACATGGGAGACTGTACTTGTTCTTCAATAAATTTCCACCTTTGCTGTACCACCTTCCCTCTGTGGATTCATTCTTTGACTCCAACAGACAAAGAGTCTGGGGAAGCCATCCTGCCCAGGGGAACACCACATGTTCCAGTCCAAAAATCCCATATCATTATGACCTTGATACTTTTGTGGACTACTGGTCAGACATTTTCCCCTCAACTGGAATTTGTCTGATCTTTTTCTCATGATTAGATTGGGGTTATGGGTTTTTAGGAGGAAGACCAGAGAGGTAAAGTGCAGTTTTCATTTCATATCAATAGTACCTATTATCAGCATAATTTATTACTGTTGATGTTGACCTTGATCACCAGGCTGAAGTGGTATTTGTCAGGTTTCTACATTGCAAAGTTACTTTTTCCAAAACTATTGTTCTTTGAACCACACTGAGGAACACTGCCTTGCAAGCTTCCAATCACTATCTACCTTATTTTTCTCATTCTCCACTCTTTGCACAGGCAATATTTTTTATTACTGAAATATTTCTATCATTTATCTTCTACAATTTCCCCCTCATTCAACACCAGAACTAAGCCTATGTATAAAATGGGAAGTTATTAAGCAGTGAGAGCTGAGTTTATTAAAGATTGACCTGCTCCAATATTCTGTTAATATAATGAAAATAGCCATCAGAAAGGCCCCATTTATAACTATGTCATCTGAAAAGGAGAATATAGTGGCAAATAAATTAATGTAGCCATTAACTAACTCTTTGAATTAGTTTGTTGATAGACTGTTCACCCAATTGGAGAACCCTGAGTAGAGCTGGTGTTGGCATTGGAAGAGTTAGTGCAGGTGTTGGCATTTACTGGTGTTGGCTTTGGGACAGGCTAAACCCACCGGAAAAAAGAACATGTGAATTAGTGTTGCAATACTGGTTAGCTTCGCAGGTGTATTAATTTCCTAGGGCTGCTGTAACAAGGACCACTGGCTGTGTGGCTTAAAACACAGAGATTTGTTCTCCCACCTTCCTGGAAGCTAGACGCCTGAAGCTGGCAGATTTGTGTTTTGTTATTGGCAGAACTGTGTACTCCTCTAAAGGCTCTAAGAGAGAATCCATCCCTGCCTTTTCCAGCTTCTGGTGGTGTTGGTGCTCTTGTCCCAACATCAAGAAGGGTTTGAAAGGGCGAGGGCTAGGCCCTCCACCTTGCCCCAGGGTAAAGGCTACGCCCTCCATCTTGCCCCAGGGTAAGGGCTACGTCCTCCATCTTACCTTGGCCATGTGCTTGGCAAGAAGGTTCTTCCCGGAAGTCTAAGACTCTGCTAGCCACACCCAGGAACAAGGTATCGACTTGCGTCTGGCCAATCACAGTCCTTTCTCCTCCCCTTACTCCAACCCCCCCCTTTAAAACCCGTCTCTAGGCGGGGTTCTGTCTCTCAGCCACTTGGCCTGCCATTGTGTCGGTGAGTCTGGTGGACGGGGAGCCGAGCTAGCTTGAAATACAGATTCTTATGCTTTTGCATCGGACTGCTGGCTCCCTGTTGGTTTCTTGGGGATCCTGAAATCTGGGCATAACAGGGTTCAGGAATCTGGAGAAGGCTGTGTGTAGATGAAATAGGAATCCAGAGACTACTAAAGAGTCGGGAGATGAAATATAATTTTGAAAGGTATTTGGGGGTCAGAGGAGCTTAGCTAAAGGAGCTAAGATCCAAGATCTAAATTTTCAGGTCTAAGGTCTTAAAGCCTAAGTTCTTAGGTTCTCCCCATCCCCAGGACCCCATGCTTTTTATTAACACAACTTGTCCTGAGGCAAGGCAGAGACATACACTTCAAAGAGTATGCAGAATGGGGGAATTAGCCTACGGCTGTACAGGTGTTTGGCCAGTAGGAGGCAATAACATGTAGATTAAGATGCCTTTTAGCTTTCTGGCAGCCACAATCAATTTAATGTATCCTATTCAGGTTTGGGGAAATGCCTTCAGCCATTCCCAGATGCAGCCCTGCTGTCATACTGGAATTGATCTCCGGCATGGTGGTTCCATGAGTTTCTTAACTTCCATGGCTTCATACCTTCAATCTCTGCCTCCTTCTTCGCACTTCCCTCTTATTTTCTCTGTGTTCTCTTCTTTGTTCCTCTTATAAGCTCACTTGTCATTGGATTTGGGTCCCAATAATCTAGGAAGATCTCATCTTGATATCTTTAACTTAATTATTACAACTGCATAAACTTTTCCTAAATAATGTTGCATTTACAGATTCCAGAGATTCAGACAGATATATATCTCTTGGAGATATATACTGTTCAACTCACTGAAGAGGGTAAGGGTAACACACGCTTTACTTAATTCCATTATTTTTTAAAAGCCAACGTTGGCATTATATCCATGAAATTTTCAGGATAAACGAAAAAATAATGATGATTTAAATGAATCACTCATAAGACTTAGTACAATCCTTGGGGCACTGAATTGTGTAGGAAGATGTAAAAATCTGAACATTATTGAATCTCTTATGAGAGAAAATGAAATGAATAGTTAGAGGATAAGTATATTAGCAACAGTATCTGCCAACAGCTTCTATATGACACTACACTACATGTTCATTTTGTTCCCTTCTTTTATAATAGTATCCATGGGAAATCATCACGTTTTTACTAGAAGATCCAATTTCACATCCAATTGTTATTATTTTTGATACAATCAGCACTATCACAACCTTGTAGAAACATAATTTAATTTTTCTTTGATATGCTAGTTTATTTATAGGTCTGTTTGCTAGCTTACATTTCATATCTTTAACTTCTGCTAAATGTTATAGAGAAAAATATTCTCAGATTCATGATTCCACATGATTCTTTACTTCACTTACCATCTTACCATAATAGTCATCAAAGTGTGTTGTAGTTTTGCATCCCTAGTAAGTAGTAAATGTTCATGAATATTTCTTATGTAAATAAACATTAAAAAATAAAGACAAAATGTGACTGAATGATTTAAATAAAAGTCATATGAGTTTGTTCATGGTAGAAATGTACCTAATAATTTCAATTCTAGTCTGTTCCTCTAATTGACTGAGAGTAACATTATTATGTTATATTATCAATACTAGAGGCCTGCAGGGATAGGGCCAAAACTGGCTCTCTGACATCCCCCGAGGGGTTCCGGATTGTGAGAGGGCACAAGCCAGGCTGAGGGACCCCACCAGTGCACAAATCCGTGCACCAGGCCTCTAGTATGCATATAAGATCTTTGGTTAATCTCTTCCCAGCCTTCCCCCTCCCCCCTTCCTCTGAGATTCATCAGTCTGTTCCATGTTTCCATGCCTATGGTTTCCACTCCTGCATTGAGTGTCTGCCCCCTGGTGGTCAGTGCACATCATAGCTACTGGTCAGCCAGTGGAAAGGTTGGCCAGTCAGCCAGTTGCTTAGGTTTTTATATATATAGATGTTTAAATACAGTGACAATTGATGATGAATAAAACAGTAATTAAATAATATATTTTAAGGATCTAGAGATAATAATAAATTTAAGAAATATTTTGATGTAGTCCCACTCGTTTATTTTCTATTTAGTTCCCATTGCCGTAGGTGCAGTATCAGTGAAGAAATTGCTTTGGCATATGTCTGAAATTTTGCTGCCTGTGGATTCCTCTAGTATTTTTATGGTTTTCCATCTTATGTTTAAGTCCTTTATCCATTTTGAGTTTTTTTTTGTGTATGGTATAAATTGGTGGTCTAGTTTCATTTTTTTTGCATGTATCTGTCCAATTTTCCCAACACCATTTATTGAAGTGCTGGCGAGGATATGGAGAAAAAGGAACCCTTGTGTGCTGCTGGTGGAATGCAGACTGGTGCAGCCACTGTGGAGAACAGTATGGAGTTTCCTCAAAAAACTAAAATTGGAACTCCCATTTGATCCAGTGATCCCACTTCTAGGAATATATCCCAAGAAACTAGAAATGCCAATTAGAAAGGATATATGCACCCCTATGTTCATAGAAGCACAATTCATAGCTAAGATTTGGAAACAGCCTAAGTGCCCATCAGCAGATGAGAAGATTAAAAAACTGTGGTATATCTACACAATGGAATACTACGCTGCAGTAAAAAAAGAAGGAATTCTTACCATTCGCAACGGCATGGATGGAACTGGAAAGCATTATGCTAAGTGAAATAAGCCAGTCAGAGAAAGATAAATATCACATGATCTCACTCATTTATGGAATATAATGAACAACATAAACTGATAAACAAAAACAGATCCAGAGACAGAGATACATTGATCACACCGTCAAACCTCAGAGGGAAGGTGGGGGAGGGTGGGGGGAAGGGGAAGAGATCAACCAACGGACTTATATGCATGAATATAAACCTAACCAATGGACACAGACAACAGGGGGGTGAGGGCATGAGTGGGGGGTGTGGGGGATAATGTGGGGATAAGGACACATATGTAGTAACTTAATCAATAAAAAAATTAAAAAAAGAAATATTTGCTGATTCCAAACAATAAATCATGTGAGAATTTCTGAAAGGAGAAGCGGTGAAAAGACATGAAGTAGTGCTTTTGTGGTACCTGATTGCTGAGATGCTTCCCAATGATCCTGCCTCCTGTATTCACACCACTGTGCAACCCCTGCCCACACAGTCTGTGAGAACAATAGAGTATGGTAAAAATGATAATGATGTCATTTCTGAGATTAGGCTATAAAACACACTTGTTTTGGTTGTGTGCCCCTTTCCCTCTTCCACTTCCTTTCTCTGTATCTCTCGCTGTCTCTCCCTCCAGCTTGTTCTGGGCAAAGCACTATGCAGAGGCCCACATGTTGAAGAACTGAGGCCTCCAATACTTTCTTAAAGTTTCTCCATTTTTTCTTTAATTGAAATGTCACCTTGTTTTACACACTAAGTTAATAATGCTGGTAACATCTCAGTCTGTGATCTCTTCACAGCTTGGAAAACCTAACAGCTCTAAATGTAGCCTGTTTCCCATGCTTTTATACTTAAACCATGAGAGTCCTACAGTCAGGAAAAGCATTAGGGATTTCTGCCTTCTGCAGTGGTTCAGAAAGAAGATGGTGGACCAGTAAAATAGAGCATTAATCCCTTTACTTGGAGATAGCCACTTTGTGTTTAGTTATTCTCTATGTTCCTGCATCTTTCCATCAGAAGATTGCTCTCTGGCCCAACTGATTTTCTAGCAAGTCATGAGCAGCCCTATGTTAGAGGCCCACATGCTGAAGAACTGAGGTCTCTGACCAGAGAGGAACTAAATCAAGAATATGCTCCAGTTCAGGTAATAACTTCAGATGACTAGAGCCCAGACTGACAGCTGGACTGAAACCCACAAGACACACTGACTTAGCCACCCAGCTAAGCCACTGCTGGATGCCCAACCATCAAAGTGTGGGTGAGATAAAAAAAAATGTTTGTTAAACTGCTAAGTTTGGGGGTCATTTGCTATGTAGCAATAGATAAATAATAGTATTTCCATATCATTGGAAAGGCAGTTTTGAATGGCAATACACACACACATAACAAAATAACTACCAATAGCTGCATAAATACTAGATTCTAAATGCATTGTTTGCAAAATAAGTCCAGAGGAGAGAAATATGATATTCAGCTCGATTGGTAGGGAAGGCTTTGTAAAGAGAAAAGAATTGAGCCAGGTAAGATTTGCATAGATCTTCTAAAATGTGTGCATAAATCAATACACACCAGATAGATGTGATTTTTATGTATGCCTTGTGGAAACCAGTCTCGTTACTTTATTGTTGAGGCACAGTAATCTATGCAATCTTTCATAAATTCTCCCGGTAATTAGTTTCCTGGAATATTGCTGGGTGGCAGATTCAACTCTTGCTACTTTGCAGCACTCTGGGAAATACGTGAATTATAGGACATATAGTTCTGCTAGAAAGTGATGCTAAGATGTTTCATTCACAGGAAATATACAACGTGTATAATTCCACATTAAGAATGCAGGCTGCACATAGACACTGAGAACTCCACAGGGACGATATTCAGCCTCACCTACTGACTTCCCTTAAGGCACTAAATGTTTTGTTCCTTTTCCTGTATGTGATACGGAATTTTTGGACTGGAACCTGGATTCTTTGTCCGCCGGAATTGAAGAATGAATCCACGGACAGAAGATGGTATAGCAAAGGTGGAGATTTATTGAAGAACAAGTACAGACTCCCACTTGGGGAGAGGGAAAGAGTCCCATAGAATGGACTCCCAAGTAGGGAGGGGGAAAGGGTCCAACTGAGTTCCCTTTCCTTATGGCTTATAAAGGCTGCAGATCCTGGTGCCTTGATATCCCCTCTGATTGGTCACTATTCCCTTAGACTGGTTACTATAGTAACTCCTGGGCTCAAAGGTTGAACCTCACATGGGACGTGTGAAGTTCTCCCCCCTTCTTCCCCATTGTTCCCCTATTCCCTCTGGGCTTTATTCTTCTTCTTCTGAATGAAGGGCTTCCTTCTCTTTATTTTGTAAATATAGACCTTTTGCTGTTCCCAGCTTTTTAGCTTCCTCATTCTATGGAAATGTACCTTCTGCTGCTCTGCAGCCCAGTGCTTTCCTCCATGGTCCCCTTAATTTCCAAAATTTCTAAAATTTCCTAAACCTGTCCTATTTTACCCCTAAAATTCCTGTTTCACATGGATACAGGAGACTTTAAGGTTCAGTGTTCTTGACCTTTCTGGAATGTTACCTACCCATGTAGAATCTTGGAAGAGGTTGGAATTTCCTTTTTAGTCTTTCTTGAACTGAAACACCACCTTTATTTACATAATCAACTAATAACGCTGGTTCTGCCTCCCAGGTAACATCAGTCTGTGATCTCTTCACAGTGTGGAAAACCCGCTAAGGTCTAAATGTAGCCTGTCTTGCATGCTTTGTACCCAAGCCATGAGAGTCCTCAGGTCAGGAAAATCATTAGGAATGTTTACCTTCTGTAGTGGTTTAGAAAGATGTGTTTGGGGGCAGGTAGAATGTAGTATTAATCCTTGTACTTGAAAATAGCCATCTGACTTTTATTCATTCTCTATGTCCCTTTATCTTTTCATCAGAAAACTAATCTCTGGCCCAGTGAGATTTTCTAGCAAGTGCTCTTTATCTCTTCATGCTGCTCTCTCAGACTTGTAGTAAAATATGGTTGTACTGTATTGGGTTTGAGGTTGCAACCCATAGTGCTCATAAAACTTATTGGAAGATTTCAGAATTCACTAGTAAAACTCTGTATAAATGAATTTCTCTAAATTACATTTAGAATAGTTGAGGTTTGCATTGCCAATTGGGAGAACTACATAATTAATATGAACTACATAATTAATATCTACTAATGTAGATATTGCAAGCAAATCCTGTAAAATACAAGGACTGTATTTTCTTTATAAGCTTTCAAAATAACTTTTCCAATTTATTGAATTCTTCAGTGTTGATGATGCAAGTGTAAGTAAAGCATGAGCATGCCCACCTCCTGTCGCTGGTGTTAAGTTCATTGCTGTATTATCTACTTAGTCTATATGGCACTTCGTTTTCCTATCTGTGCTGCTTTATAAGAGTGGGTGAGGAGACAGAGAGAGAGAGGGAGAGGGAGAAGGAGAGAGTATGCTTATGAAAGAAAAACATACTGATGGGAAGATTGGGTAATATTTTAAAATAGATACAATATTAAACAATACAATCCATCTACAACCTAGCCTCATTAGAAGTCAAAGAGATAATGAAGTAAATGCTTTCTCACTTTCATAGTCATCATGCCATTCACTGGCACTTGTTAAGAAGTAATCAGTGCCAAGTGCTGGGGAAAAATTTAGAAGTGCATTTGGCATGCTGAAAAATCCTTCTGACACTTTAGAGCTCTTGAACTCTCAATGTAAAAAGTCAGGGACAAAAGGCAGCATTTTGCTACAGTTAGAAAGGTTAGCTCTTGTGCCTTCTCTTGTTGGTTTTATACCCAAGCACTTAAAACCTTTAATCCCACTTTTACATTTTACCATAGACCACATTTCAATGTCCCTGTTTAGAGAATTGTCCCTAATGTAGCCACCTAACACAGGGGACAATGAGCTAACCAGCTACCATGGCATAGACATTTCTGTTTAGCAAAAATAATTGCTTGGTCTCTGCATTTGTCTGTGTGGTTGTCTTACACTTGACTCACTGCTTTGTGTCTGGAGCTTGTCATCCTGGCCCCTGGCCAGGGTGTTCATTACCTCTATTAGGCATCCTGTGTACATCGTGGGAAATACTAATGTCACTGATTTTTTGTGTGTCTTTGTCTATAAGTCAGCACTTATTGCAGAAAAGTTATAGGAGGTGAAGAAAAAGAAAGGCCCTCTCATATGCTTCTAAAAATGAAATTAGTATACTGTGGGAAAACAAAATACACACAACATGATACAGTTCTAATATGTGTTCTTGACAATTAGTCTTTTCTTTTCATGAAAGATATTCTAGAATTTCAGTCTGCCATCCATTTTCCATTTCTCATTTGCTGATCTTTTGTATCTTTGATCTGTATATTCCCTTTCCCACAGCTTCCTCCTTTCTCATCACCCATCTTCTGTCTTCCAGTGAGATAGCATTTTACCAAGACCTCCTTATTTTTTCATTTGAATAGGATTCTGTCAAGCAACTTAAGCTCCAGATCTTGCTTGACTCAATATTACAATCAAAAGACAGAACCCCTAAGTTAAAATATCTATTTTTCAAGCATAGCATAGGATTTCTCTCAGGATAATTATGATATACACAATGATAACTTCTGTTTATAAATACCTATCAAATTCTATGCACGTACAATGACTAAATTAGGCATCCTGCATGCAAAAACTTAAGCTTTATTTTTAATGTAATTTAAACTAGTAAGGCTAACTGATCACTGAAAGAACTTATTAAATGGATATTAGGACACATTACATGAAATTCTCCCCATCCTGTAACTTATATTTGCCAAAGAGGTAAAAAAAAAAAAAGTTTCAGATGTTATAAATTTTCCTAAATTTGATGGAAAAGAAGAAAAAAAATCAAAATAAGATCAAAATAACTTCAGATTATTAAGATGCTTTTCTACTGGTTAGAACCTTTTATGTATAATCTATTCAGAATATTCAATTAAGGTCTTATAAGTGAAACAGGAATTTTAGGGGGACATAGGCAGGTTTAGGGAATTTTTAAAATTGGGGTCCCATGGAAAAAAATATAGGGCTACAGATGGGGAGAAGGTACATCTCCATAACATAAGGAAGCCAGACACAGTTACATTTCCATAAGACAAGGAAGCAGCAACAGGTATATTTCCATAAGACAAGGGAACTGGAAGTAGCCAAAAAAGGCCTATGTTTACAAAATAAAGAAGTAAGAAAGCCCAGAAGGAATAGGAGGGGGAGGGAAGAGGGCCTCAGGAGTTACTATTGTAACCAATTCAAAAGGAATATTGACCAATCAGAGGGGATGTCAGGACACAGGAACTGTAGCCTTTATAAACAATGAAAACAGGAAGTGGGTGGAACCCTTTCCTCCTCCCCACGTGTGAGTCCATTCTGTGGGACTCCTTCCCTGACCCTATGTGGGAGTCTGTACTTGTTCTTTAATAAATCTCCACCTTTGCTATACTACCCTCTGTGGATTCATTCTTCGACTCCTGTGGACAAAGAATCCGGGTTCCAGTCCAAAAATTCCGTTTCATAAGCACCTTTATTTGTTCTGATATGACTCAGGAATTAACATATTTTGTGACTAATCTACTTTAGCTGACCAAAATATGGAAAAATATGTATTTTGAACTTTCATAACTTGGATTTCACAATTGATGACATTCTATAAGTTTTCTTAAAAAATAATAAAAAAATAAAACCTCTACTTAATATTTTGTAGTTTTGTATAGTTGCTACTAAATATAAACAAAATATAAATTAAAATAGCATATTTGTATACCTGTCATTTTTATTCTATTATCTAGAAAGCTAGAACTACTTGTATTTTTACTGCAGTTTATTGTGGACAATGAATAAATATATGTAGTAAATGATCAATAATTGAATGCAGTTCTATTTCCACTTGTTTACTTGCCTTAGAAAGGCAAGATTAATTTATTGACCACATTATTTATAACCTGTTAAACACAAAGAGGAGTTGTAGAATAATTGTTTCTTTTTGTTCAGCCTTCCTCTTTGAGGATCTATAGCCTCATTATGGGGTGATGAGCTGATAATTTCAAGCTTCTGTTTTTAGCTCTTCTCTTTCATGCCCCTTCAATAATTCATAGTGTAGACCAAACTGAATAGTTGGGTTGAGGAAGGATTTGTATGTGTGTGTCTGAATCGTAGGCATTTTCTTTGCTCTAGATCATGCACATATTTCCCTTCGAGGAACTGGAAGGACGACAGCCAGCTTTCTGTGCTTCTGAAAGCCTGGCATTGTGAGCTTCTTTTGTACATAATAACTGCAGGTGCTTCTGGCACAGAAATGATCCTGCGATCTGATAGCTGTTTTTCACTTTCTGTGATCATGGCCAGTTCATAGAACACAACAAGGGTGGAAGATTGTTGTTTTCCCCTGGGCTGCCTAAAGTTACAGGGCTGATCTTTTGACCCTTAATTTCAGTGAGTTTGATTGCTCAAGAAACCCCAGTGTGCATATTTGGAGCTGGCATGGCATTTTGCCGTTGAGTTGATTGTCAATATCCTAACACACTCATATTATTTAGAAAGAGAGAGATATAGAGTCGTTTATGTAATTGCCTTTCATTTTAAAGAGTTAAATGCAACTAGTGTCACAAACAAACTACCTTACCTCCCCTAATGGAATATTTTAGACCTGGTGATGTATTTCGGCAAATGACTGCTGTGATTACAGTGTCACTGCTTCCCCTCCTTGTGAGGTCTAACATTGCCCATCCCGAGGCTGCAGGGTCACAGGAGAAATGCAGTCGGTCATCACTGGAATGAAGTCAGTACAGGAATTCCAGTTTTTCAAAAATAAAATTATTTTAATAAGAAGGGCTTTTTAAATAAGTAATGCAACGTGGTATTAAAAATCGCTACTCTTACTACATGCCTAATCTCAGACCACATTAAAATGAATTTTAATTGTTTCCTCTTCTGATTTTCATTTCCTTACTCCTCATCAGCCCGAGTTTAAAATATTCCCTGGGAATATTCATCCATGTTCATCCCAGGGAAATTGATCAGGTATTTAAAGTATGAATTCGTTTCTCCATAATAACCAGCCTGATCCTACTGGCAAATCATTTAATTTAAGACGGATGTTCATTTTTGCCTCACTCAATGCTGCCTTGTTCTCAATTCCTGCTTTGTTTCTCAAAGGTGATTTGGTTGGTGAAGTTAAGTGCCTTTTAACCACTAGAGGGAAACACCAATCTACTATGAGCAATGCAGTGTCTTCACATGGCAACTGTCTTCCTGAAGCTTCAGGTGCTGCAGTTTGTTTTGTGTTGATCTTTTCTTTCCTGAATATTGACAGCATTGTAATGAGAAATCAGCAAAGGGTGTATATTGATCAAAAATATTTAGTGAGAATAATTTCCTTTTTATTGAATGCTTGGGAGCCTAGTCCTTGCTGTAGTTAATGTATTTTTGAAGTAAATAAATGGCTCCAGGTCACTAGGGACATGCTCTTATGCAAACCTTTCTTTTCACATCAGAACCAGAAAGCAATGCTCCTTAAATGCTGCTGTACTGTGTTCACGCAAAACATATCGAGTGAGCAAACAAGCAGTTACCAAGTGTTACTTCATTCTAATAGAAAAAAAATTTTTTTAGACAAATCAGATTCTGTTTGCATCCTAGATCCATGATGTTAAAAGTATTCTTCACAATGTCCTCAGTATTGTTCTGGCCCCCACATACTTTATTGAATTTATATTTTTTAGTTATCTGTATTTATTTTATTACTTGTGTGTATGGATACTTGATATGAACTCAGTTGTAGTAGTAGTCTCTTATTACTACAGTTATGTAGTTTCATCTCCTTGGAGTTTTAAAGCAAAAGTTTTGGGACAATGTTGAAGGTTGAGGCTCATGATAGCAATGCTAGATAAAGGGATTTTAGGAACCCAGTAAAAATACACAGTGAGCCCTAGTGGATAGAGAGAGCGTTGGCCTGCGGACCAAAGGGTCCCAGGTTTGATTCTGGTCAAGGGCATGTACCTGCGTTGCAGGCTACTCCGCGGCCCGGGCCCAGGTCAGGGCTCATGCAGGAGACAACTAATAGAGGTGTTTCTCTCGCATAGATATTTCTCTCTGTCTGTCTTCCCCTCCCTCTTCCACTCTCTAAAAATCAATGGAAAAATGTCCTTGGGTGAGGATTAAAAAAACATACACAGGTGATTCAGTGGCATAGAATGGCCGTCAAAGTGAAGATGCTGAAGCAGGTAAAAGCAGAGAAATTGTGGATACGTGGAACATTAAAATATCATAAGCTGCAAAAATAAATTTTTTAATGCATGTTGCAAAATGTCTCATTTTGCTTGTTTTCAATGTGAAGAAAGAATGCAAGATGCTTACGGATTGGCTTATTCAGTCCCAGATGGTTTCTATATTAATGAACCCACAAAAAATAGCTAGTTAGCCCATTAAAGCAGTGTGTTTGTTACTTTTTTTATATATATATCTGAGCAATGATCTGTCTTGCTGGATTTCTAGCTACACTTACCCTTCCATTCAACATAGTTGTAGAGGAACTTATTTTTCCTTATAAATTACTCCTACACTTTTGGCCACACTTAATTGGTGCAGGCATTGGCAGTTCACCAAAGCTGGACAAATGCACATCACTGAAGCTGGCCAGGTTCTCCTCTTGGTAATCATGTGATGGAAACCAAGACAGGAATGAGGCAGATATGCAAAAGGAAATGCAACTGGGATGGTCCTGGAAACCCTGTTAAGCAACTGTATTTCTGCAACTGCATTTTTATGCATTACTTTGTGTGTGAGACCTGAATATATATAATATATATGCATTTTGATATGTCTCTTACTTGTGGTTAAAGAATCCCAACTAATGTTGGTATGAAGCAAATTTTCCCTGAGGATTTCTTCTGTGAATAGGGAAAGCACATTTTCAATAGGTAACTATCTTTCTTGTTTAAAACTAGAATGCAGATTTCTGTTGAAAAACATCCTGGTTACATTGTGTATGTAACGGAAGTTTCTCCAGTTTAACAGGAGTTAATCCCAAGGTTGGTTCTCTCCAGAAATTTAATCACCTTCTCCCACCACTCCTACCTATAACCTCTTACACACTGGTACTGAAAATAGAACATGGACTTATAGAATGTTAGATTTAGAAAATGTTTACCCATTCACCCACCCCTCCCTACATCCACCCATTATTCTCCTAGTTCCTAGTGTATGGCACAGCGGTTCTCAACCTGTGGCTCGCGACCCCTTTGGCGGTCGAACGACCCTTTCACAGGGGTCGCCTAAGACCATCCTGCATATCAGATATTTACATTATGATTCATAACAGTAGCAACATTACAGTTACGAAGTAGCAACGAAAATAATTTTATGGTTGGGTCACAACATGAGGAACTGTATTTAAAGGGCCAGAAGGTTGAGAACCACTGGTATGGCAGGCCCTGTTCTGGCAACATGAGATGCAGTGACATATTTTACCCTGAGACCGGAAAGAGGAGTTCAGGAGTCAGCAAGGTGAAGAGTTGGAGGAGATATCTCCCAGGAGCATAGGAACACACTTTGTGGCCATGTATAGAGTTGGGATCTGCATTAGTTTAAGCTCCGCTGGGTTCACTGAGTATTTGAGTTGTCTGTAGTTTTTTTGCAATTATTATTTTCTTTTATTGTAGTAAAACACTTAATAAGAGATCTATGTTTTTAAGATGTTTTTAAGTGTACAATGTATTGTTATCTATAGGCACAATGCTGTATAGCAGATGTCTACAGCTTTATCTGACCTAACTGAAACGCTATACCTCTTGGTTAGCAACACCCCATTTCCCACTTCTCCAAGACCCGGGAAACCATCATTTTATTATTTGCTTTTCTCAGTTTGACTATTTTAATAACCTCATAGAAGTGGAATCATTTAATATTTGTCCTCCTATAACTGGCTTATTTCACTGAGCATAACATCCTCAAGGTTCATCCATGTTGTTGTCATCACATATGCAGAAATTCCTTCTTTTTATTAAAGGCTGAATGATATTTCATTGTATGTCTATACCACGTTTTTAAATCAATTTATCTGTTGATAGATATTCTGGTTAATTCCAGATCTTGGCTATTGTGAATTGTGCTGCTATGGACATGGAAATTCTAATATCTCTTTAAGATTCTGATATTAATTCCTTTGGATAAATAACTGGGAGTGGGATTGCTAGATAATATGTTAGTTCTCCTTTTAAGTTTTTGTAGAACCTCCATAATGTTTTTCACAGTGGCTACATCATTTTGTATTTCTACCCAGAGTGCAAGGGTTTCAATTTCTCCACATCCTCACCATCACTTTCTTTTTAAACAGTGGCTGCACTGACAATTGTGAGGTGATATCTCATTGTGATTTTGATTTGTATTTCCCTGGTACTTAGTGACTTTGCACAACTATTCATATATCTGCTAGCTATTTGTGTCTTCTTTAGAGAAATGTTTAAAGCTTTTGTTCATTTATTTTTCTTTCTAATTATATATATAATTTCAGAGAGAGAAAGGGAGAGGGAGATAGAAACATCAATGATGAGAAAGAATCTTGATTGGCCGCCCACTGGGGATTGAGCCTGAAATCTGGGCATGTGCCCTTACGGGAATCCAACCCTGACCTCTTGGTTCATGGGTTGTGTCTCAAATACTGAGCAACACTGGCTGGGCTTTGTTTATTCATTAATCGAGTTATTAGGTGTTTTTTTTTTTTAAATTGATTTCAGAGAGGAAGGAAGAGGGAGAGAGAGAGATAGAAACATCCATGATGGGAGAGAATCATTGATTGGTTGCCTCCTGCACATCCCCTTTCGGAGATCGAGCCCGGAACCCAGGCATGTGCCCTTGACCAGAATCGAACCCTGAGACCCTTCAGTCTGCAGACCAATGCTCTATCCACATGCCAAACCAGGTAGGGCTGTTTTTTCTTGTTTGTTTGATTATTTTTTGTTTTGCTATTGCATTGTAGATGCTCCTTATATATTTTGGAAATTTATCCCTTTTTAAATATATGCTTTGCAAATATTTTCACCCACTCTGTAGGTTGCCTTTTCTTCTATTGATTATTTTTTGTTGTTGTTGTGTTTGTTTTTGTTGTCATTGTTTTTCTGTGCAGAAGCTTTTTAACTTGATGTAGTCGCACTTATCTATTTGTGCTTTGGTTGCCTGTCATTTTGTTGTCATATGCATAAAATCATTGGCAAAAACAATGTCCTGAACTTTACCCTTATGCTTTCTTCCAGTAGTTTTATAGTTTCAAGTGTGTAACACTTAAGTCTCTAAATTGTTCTGGTTTTTGTGAGTAAAGGGCTCAATTTCATTCTTTTGCCTGTGAATATCCAGTTTTCCTAACATAATTTGTTTGCAGACACTATCTTTTCCTCATTGCGTATTGTTGGCATTTTTGTCAAAGATCAGTTAATCATATATGCCTGGGTATTTTCATATGATAGTGCTGAAGAATTATAAAACTGATCTAATCTATATACTTCTGTCAAGAAAATTTAGAATGGGCCTCCTATTTCTGTCAAAAGGGTTACAATTATGCTTTTCTTCTGTAAGAAACTCTAGTTGGTAGGTATGACTCTTAATTTCTTTCTAATCATTTGTGATTTACTTGATCATTTGTTTATTGAATTTTATGTACAATGCAGTTCTTTCTCAAATTCACTCATTTATTTTTCTGTTTCATTTGAAACCCATAAAATAACTTTTACACTGAAGAGGTCTTTTTTTTATTTTTAATGGCTTGGATTTATAGGGATATTCACTCCTTCAAAATTGAGACTCATTTCTTTAAACTTGCCTTTATGGTTAGCAGAAATGTCATTGCAGAAATGTCTTTATAGTTTTTCCTAGAGCAATGGTGTATAGTAAAACTGTCTGCAATAATATCAATGTTCTGTACCTTTGCTGCCAGTGTAGGAGTCAATAGCCACAGGTGGTTATTGAGCACTTGAAATGTGACTAATTGTGACTGAATTAATTATTTTTAATTTTTTTAAGTTTTGACTAATTTAGATTTAAATTTAAATAGCCACATATAGCTAGTAGCAATCATATTGGAAAGCATAGGTCTAGGGTATATGGTCATTTAAAAAATGCTCCATTTGTGCTTAAAAATGGGATAATTGGTAGATTTGGGGTTGCATACATATTTATGAATCAAGTTTACTATTAGTATAATTTAAATCTTTAGCCTTACAAAATTGTTTTTCTGTTTACTTTCTACCATACCATGTCTCTTTTAGTTAAAACCTTTTATTTATTGAGCTATTGATGGGAGTGAATTCATTTCTACTATAATGGTTTATATTTTATATTTATGCTGATTTTTCTATTATATTTCTGCTGTTTTTCCTTTTTAAGGTTAATTGAACTTTTAGTCGCCTTTCCCATACACTGGTATAGAATTATACACACTATTTTTCTAGGGTAACTACCTGAAAAATATTAATACACAAATCTTACTTTAATTGCACTTAAGGTAAATCAATGACAGGCCCTTTCTCTTGAATGATCCAAAGGATTTCTCTCTGCCTAGGTATCTATCTTCTTTATCTTACATTGTCATCCAGTATAGTAGTTTTATTTGTGTTTGAACATCAAAAAGTACATATTATCATTGTTATACATATTGCTGATAGTTAATTTGATACTCTAATTTATTTGCTTAACATGCCTCTCTACTGTTAGATATTCCTTCCAATATTATTTTCCTTTTTAAAATACAGCATTTATTAATCATGTGATGGTGATAAAAACATCACTTGTCTTTGAAATTATATACTTACCCATATATCCTTTAAGTTTAATGAAAGATACTTGATTGATGGTCATTTTCTCTCAAGACTTTGACAATAATTTTCATTGCCATTGAAAGAAACTTTTTTTTCTTATTGGAAACTTTGAGCTCTTCTTTTCATCTGTGGTGTTCTATAGTAAGTATTACTATGACAGGTCTCATTATGTTTCTATGTTTCCCTAGTCTACTTAATTTTCATACTTTTCATATGTCCTGACTCTGACATATTATCATATTGAGTATATAGTTGATGACTTGGTTCCAGGATCCAACATTCCCCCTCCCCCCTCAAACACCCCCCCACACACAGATAACAAAATCCACAAATTCTCAAATCCCTTATCTAAAATGGCATACTATTTGAAGATAACCCATGCGCATCCTCCTGTGTACTTTAAATGATCTCTAGTTTACTTATAATACTTAGTAAAGTATAAATGCTATATAAAGAGTTGTATTATTTAGGAAAAATAATAAGAAAAGAAGTCTCTATGCATTTAGTAAAAATGCAACCATCAAACACTTAACTACATAGTACACGTCAATAGCAATATAACTTAAAAAATATATTTTTGATCTGTGGTTGGGTGAATCCATGGATATAGATCCCATAGATATGGAGGGCTGACTATCTGTTCCCTTTATTCTTTCTATTCAATTATTTTAATTTCTATTTGATTTTTGTTACATCTCTTTTTTATCCCATTAGTTATTAATACCTTTTCACATATTTTTTTTTACCTCTTAGTCTTTCTATGTTGTATCCTAGTTGATTTCTTCAGGACTTTTTTTGAGAGTACAAATTATCTTTATCATTAGTCTAAATATTTATCTGATCTACTAAATTTTACTATTTAATTTTTTAAATTTATAGGATTTATATTTGTTTCTTTTAAAATGTGCCTAGTTTTGTTTGTTTGTTTTTTTAGTGGTATCTTCTCTCTTGCTCACTTAAAAGTATTTTTTGTTAAACATATTAAGCTCATGATTTTATATTTAAGATCCAGAAATTCTAATACAGTGGGGCCTTGACTTATGAGTGTCCCGACTAACGAGTTTTTCGAGATACGAGCCCTCTCTCGGCCGATTTTTTGCTTTGAGTTGGAGGTAAAATTCGGGTTACAAGCCAGCTTCAGATACCCCACCGCTAGTTGGCGCAGTGAAAGTCACAGTGAATGCCACAACATCAGCCCAGCATCACCTGTCTCACTCGTTCACTTTATGATTTGACATACGAGTAATTTGAGTTACGAGCTCCATCACAGTACGAATTAAACTCATAAGTCAAGGCCCCACTGTATCTGCATTCATGGGGCATGGATGTTTATTAAATTGTTTTTCCACATTCTTCTTTACAGTGACTTATTTGCTAAGGTATTTTGTAATTTTGGAGTGTGAATTCAAGTTCAGCTGAGTTCATTTTGGGGAATACCAAGGCTTATTTTCAGTGTATATCCCTTCAGGAAAAATTTGCGTTTCTTTCTGTCTGGTATACAAAAACTCTACCAACCCAAGATAGATTTCATTTACTTTAATGCTCCTCTTGAGGTATCTAAGACCAATATTGTAGTAGAATATATTAGAAGACAGTATCCAAGCCTGGGGTAATAAATTTTCAGAGGAGGCTTTCTCAGACAGAGAAAATAAATCTCCCTTTGCTTATGAATGATGATTTATACAATATTCTCTTTTTCTAAATGTGTATCCTTTTAAATGTTCCTGGCTTTATGAGAAGTCTCTGTCACAACTCCCCAAATTATGGGGATCAAGGGCTTATCTTCTGACCCCAAGCAGCCATGAAACTCAAAGCTCTAAATTTCTGATATTGGCATGCACCCTTAGTCACTATGATTTGTCAGACTGTTTATTATTCTACTGATAAGTTTATATTTTTAACTCCTGTGGACTTTTCTTTCTGTTTTGTGAGCACAAAAATACATTTGCAATAATATTGTGTAGTGCTTTATTTAGTTTCTAGGTGTTCTAATGTAGGAAGATTTTACATAATATCTAATGTGCCCTGTACACTTAGCTATATTTTTTCAGATGCATTATCTTATTTATTCTTAATAACCAGAGGACATACTGTAGCTACCTGGCTTTCTCCATCTCTATATATATTCTGGTTTGATTTTATTGTAAGCTTCTCTGAGAAAAAGAATAAACTTAACTTTTCCATCACGACAAATAAAACAATAACTATGTAAACAAGAGATTTAGCTTAAAGTCTTTATTTAGAACACTACTGAGAACATATACATTTTATTCAGGAAAGTGGCATATATGTATATTTTTATATAACTATTGATAAAGCAGAAAAGCCTCTATAGTAAAGATGGTACCACACCTGCTAGCAAGGACTTAGACAAATATAAACATGAGGCAACTTTTATTCTTCCAAAGTTGCCTACCTCTGTTATTTCATAGAACCTACTTCATATGTTCCACTTTTGTCACATACCCTTTTAATATTAGATTATTTTTATGATGAAGATAATATTATTATTTTGTTACATGTTAAACTATGAGCTATATATCCTTGATTTTGATTTATGTTGATGGAATTGTGTCACATCAATTTCTACTATGGTTTAGTTGTTAAGTTATAATGTCTGTTAGAAACAAAAAGCAACTATTATTCATATGGTGCTACGGAAATATGACTGGTTAATTATAATAAAGCTTATTTTCTTAAAAGTTAATATCTGATACTTTGTATTTTAATATATGATTATAATAAAATATCTCAACAAGTTATCTGTCCCTGGTGTGACAGTGAGAGTTTTAATCTTCATTGATTGAGATTTTGCATGTGTGATTCTCTAGGGAAGGTATGTAGAGAGGTTTACACACTTGTTTTATTTTTGGTGACTAGTCATAGTGCGTGGAGTTACTGTTGCACAGGGTTCTGAGCTGAGTCCAGGCTCAGGAAAGAAGAGCATTTTGGTTATAGATGGAGAAAAGAGGAATGGTGGCATGGGTGCTAGAGGTTTGCCACCTATATTCCTAGGAATCGCCTTGTTCACCATATGGTAGATGATTCTTCTACATCTTCTACATGCCCAGTTGACAAGTGTGAGCCAGGCTGGTTTTCTATATAAAAAAAGATAGCAAATTGTCCTTATTCATGTGATGAAACCATTCTATGTCTTCCACATATTTATACAAGGCATCAGACTACACTTCATGATAAACAGTAAGACTGAGCTCCCAAGGACTTTGTTTGGTAGTAATAGAATTGGAAGTGCTAGCAATTGACTGTGGACCATGCTGACCACAGGTAGGGATCTCAATTTAATTCAGGGAAGAGAAGAAGGATTTCTTTTCTCTGCTTATTCCTATACCTTCCCAAACCTCACAGAGAAAACCAAATTTAATGCTTGTGATTAATATTAATGAGTAGTAGGCCATAATTTTAGGAGGTTGGCTCTAACATGGTTTCTTTTTAAAAAAGTGAAACTACTAGAGTAAATTGGATCAATACTGATCCTAAGTAGAAACTAAATTGAAGCTTATATGCTATGGGGAAAATAATTAAAAATCAGATTAATTTTTATGCCTTTGGAAAAGACATAAATCTCTTGTACTCCACTGGCTGCTATGAGACAATGACATGTGGGAAGATATAAATCAAGAAGGATCTGCACTAGAAAGTGTAATTTCATTTAATGTAACAGAAACAAAAAATGATGATTATTGATTCTGGCAAATTACATAGCCTCATACGGACTATTACATGCGAATATCTTACATTTTATGCTAAAGGAGAAAGATCCAGTTCATTCATTCAAGAATTATTTAGTACATATAATATGGCAGGCACTATGCCAGTCTCTGGAAACATATAGATGATTAAAAACCAATTTTACCTAAAACAGTTTATAGATTAGCAGATGAGACAGATGGGGGAAATTATTCTTAAAGCAAAGTAATGATGGAAGTACGGAGGTCCCTTCACAAATTAAAGATTGCTCAGGTAAGCCTGGGGAAAACGGAAACTTTCAGAGCAGGAGCTTTGATCAAAGGATGCATAAAATTAAAAAGTAATTCAATTTAAATCGATTTAAAAGAAATATAAAATGTTCAACATTATATAAATAACTACTAGTGAAATTAAATTGGAAGTACCCTCATTCATACATTTGAAGGTGGGAGTGGATGAGGAGCATGTATGAGAGAGTGAGTATGCAGAGAAGGGGAGACACAAACAGATACAAAATTTAGGAGAAGGGAAAATGGAGAGGGAAAGAAGAGAAGTACAATGACAATACTTTTAATTGGGAGCGGATCAGGGTCACTCATCTGCCTTTCAGACTAGCTTGTCAATATCATCACTTTTTTTTTATGTATGCCTGTGATGAGTGTTCATTATTAAAGGCTCAGTTTTATTAAAAGTGTGCAAACACCATGGCCAGTGTGGCTTGGTTGAATGTAGACCCAGGAACTAAGAGATCGCAGTTTGATTCCTGGTTAGGGCACATGCTGGGGTTTTGGGCTTCATGCCCAGTAGAGGGTGTGCAGGAGGTAGCTGGTCCATGATGTTCCTCTCTCATTGATATTTCTACCTCTCTAGATCTCTCCTTTCCTCTCTCTCTAAAAATCAAAATATTAAAAAAAGCAAAAGAAGAAAATAAAAATCAACTGTAATTTTATTCTTTGCATTTTAGGGGCATAGGCTTTTAGAAGTTTTCCTTGGCATTTTCATAGTATACAAATAATACATAAGTATGATTTTTGTAACCAAAATGGCATTGTACTATACTTAATATTTTAAAATTTATTTATGATTTTTATCTTTATTGTTGAGAGTATTACAAATGTTCCTCCCTCTTTTCCCCTGTTGCCCCCACTACCCAGTTCCCACCCTGCCCCAGGCCTTCACCACCCTATTGTCTGTGTTCATGAGCAATGCATATGTGCATATACATTCTTTGGTTAATCCTTCCCATGGGAAGAGTATCATCACTTCTGCTCATGGACCTACACAGAGTTAATACCCACATCATCCCCATCATTCCTATCGATGAACAATCTTTGATCTTGTCTTTTCTACATAACAAAGAACATATGTCCTACTCAACTATAAATTGAATAATATTCAGAATCCTTAGTTTGCTCTCTTAAGGTTCACCATTACCTGGCACAGAGTTGGATCCCTTACTTCTCCCCTCTCTGAAGCTCTGCTCCAGAGGAATGGGTCTCTTTATTGTCCTCTGTGCATGTCTTTGCTTATTTAGGGTTTATGTCAATGTCCTGACTGGGAAGTTTTTTTTGAGGATTTTGCAATTCTCAGTACCCATGGGTTAGACTTTTTCAGATTGCTACCAACTGGTAATTCAGACTACTTTAATGAATAAGGACTTTAAGAGAGTGCACGGACACGTAAGGGAGACAGGAAGAAATACCAGCAGATTCAGAACCAGAATTCATTGATAACAGCCTTTAGAGATGTAACAGCAGCAACACCTAGCCTGGAAGGAGCGCATAAAACAATGCAGGAACTTTACTGTTCTGTTTTCTGAGAATCAGGTAGCCTAATTTAATGCCTCACCTTATCCTGCCTCTGCTGCTGCTTGACTCTTGCCTCTTTTTCTCAACAACATTCCTCTCATTTTTGGATTTTATGACTCACTATTTCTGCTTATTTCTTTCTTTATGTATCTTTTTTATTTTGTATCACTCTTTTATAATCTGATTATCTCTGTATATCTATATACATAAAAGCCTAAGTGACCATTATGACCGAACGACCGGTTGCTATGATGCACACTGACCACGAGCAGGCAGATGCTCAACACAGGAGCTGCCCCCGTGGTCACCTCCCACAGCCAACGAACCTCTCGCGGTCCCTCCCCCTGACCGGCCGGCCTTGATCAGCCCTGATTGCTGGCCAGGCCAAGGAACCTCACCTGTGCACAAATTTGTGCATTGGGCCTTTAGTATGACAATAAAACTCCCTGAGAGAGAAGATTTGATTGATTCATAAGTCACCATCAATAATAAAGTAATTAGGGGTACTGTCCTAACCCTGTTAGACTTTGAATTAAGTACATAGTTCTTAAAATATCCATGGTCAAGGTAATGAATTTGTGATAAAAAGTGAAATGACTGAAAAAGGAAATATCTACCATATGGAGGGATGTTGGGAATGGCAAGTATTCAGACTTATTTGGCAAATGAATAACAAATTGTTTGATGATATCAACTCTTTCCTTCATTATAGATAAAATTATTATTATTATTTTATTTTTCATAGGTTTAGGTCTTGTCTCTTAAATAAGAAAATGGGATCATTGAAGACATAAAAATTTATATATATATATATATATATATATATATATATATATGCTCTTTTAATTAAAATTTTCTAATCAACATGCTGTATATTAGATTCCAGAACTTTATTTATCTTATAGTTAGAAGTTTATACTCTTTGACCAACATCTCCCCATTTCCCCATCTCTTAGCTCCTGACAACCAACCCCATTTCTACTCTATTTATATATGTTCAGCATTTTTATATTCCACGTATGAATGAGATCATATAGTGTTTGTCTTTCTCTGACTTATTTCAGTTAGTGTAATGCCCCTGAGGTCCATTCATCTTGTCACAAAAGGCAGGATTCACTTCTTTTTTTTTTAATGGTTGAATAATATTTCATTTCATACATATACCACATTTTCTTTCTTCATTAATCTGATGATGGACATTTAGGTTGTTTCCATGTCTTACTATTGTGAAGAATGCTGAAATGAATGTGGAGGTACATGAATCTGCTTGAGATAGTGATTTTTATTCCTTTCAGTGGTTGGCAAACTCATTAGTCAACAGAGCCAAATATCAACAGTACAACGACTGAAATTTCTTTTGAGAGCCAAATTTTTTAAACTTAAACTATATAGGTAGGTACATTGTTATTAACTTAATTAGGGTACTCCTAGGGCTTAGGAAGAGCCACACTCATGGGGCCAAAGAGCCGCATGTGGCTCGCGAGCCGCAGTTTGCCGACCACGGCTTTAGGTATATACCCGGAAGTTGAATTGCTGGACTATATGGTAGTTCTATTTTTAATTTCTTTTAAAGGACCCTCCATACTGTTTTCCATAGTGGCTGTACAATTTTACATTCCAACTAACAGTGCACAAGTGTTCCCTTTTCTCCACAGGCTCACCTACAGTTGTTGTCTCTTGTCTATTTGATAATACCCATCCTTTCAGGTCTGAGATGACATCTCATTGTGGTTTTGACCTGCGTTCCCCTTATGATTAGCTATGTTAAGCATCTTTACATATGCATGGCCATATGTATGTCTACTCCATTGTATTGAAATGTCTATTCAAGTCCTCTAGTAACTTTTTAAATCAGGCTTTTTTTTTTTTTTTTTTTTTTTTTTTTTTTTTTAATCAGACTTTTTTTTTACTAGTGTGCTATGTAACTTTCTTGTATATTTTGGATATTAACTACTTATCAGAAAGATGGTTTGCAGTTATTTTCTCCCATTCTGTAGGTTGTCAATTACTTATATGGCCTTTATATAGCAACTTATATCACAGATGTTTAAAAAATGTTTCTTGATCAAAAAAATGCAACTCAACCTATTTTTCTAGACTATTTCTAAAGTGATTAATTGTCCATGTATGTTATTTCCTTTGTTTCCCATGATAACAAGCTAGTAAAAATAGAAATCACTATTATCATCATATTGATAGTGATAATGATAACCAAGATTTATAAAGTACTTTCTATTTTGTAAGATATTTATTTAAGTATTTCCAAACAATTTTAATTTTCACATAAACTTTATGAATGTCAAGAACTACGAAGGGTCTGAAAGTTTGCTCTACTTACAAGTTACCAGGTTAGCCTCCCATCATTTAATGGAGACTGGCTGTGAGTACCACATTCTTGGCTCGGAGGCAAAGGACAGCATATTAGTCACAGCAATAGCAGTTGCCAAAGTAACATCAATGTGCCAGTTGCTTGAGCCCAGTAGCTTACAGGCAATGCAACAAGGGCTGGGTGGCATCTTCACACTCACTGGGTTGCATTACAGGAAAAAAAAAACACCCAAGTTTCAGAAACAAACTTTTATATAGAAGCCACTAGCAAAACTGTCCAACCTTTGCCACAGAGGGAGAAATTATCTTTATTACTCTGGAGAGCAAATAAACCTACCCTCTTGCTCTCTCTCTCTCTCTCTCTCTCTCTCTCTCTTTCTCTCTCTCTCTCTCCCTCTCCCTCTCCCTCTTTCTCTGTTTTGGTAATCCTCACCCAAGGATATTTTTTCCAATCATTTTTAGGGAGAGTGTGTGGGGGAAGACAGAGAGAGATAAAACAATGGTTGGGAGAGACACATCCATTGGTTGCCTCTCAGATGGGTCCCAACCAGGGCTGGGGATCTAGCCTGCAACCAAGATACATGCCCTTGACCTGAATCGAACACAGGAACCCTTCAGTCACTGGCAGATGCTCTATGCACTGAGCCAAACCAGCTAGGGCAGAAAAGCATTATCTTATAACATTCAGGGCTGTTGGCTGTACAGTGTACAAACATTCATGGAAAGGTAATCCATAGCCAAAGCTGCCTGTGCGTCTGCCCCAAAATGTGCAGAAATATGGGAGGACCATGAGAATAAATTCCCAAAATGAGATGCACAATTTTAAGCCCTATTTTATGAAGAAACTATATTTTATAAAATTTAAGAAACATGTCTCATATCAAATAATTTGTAAGTAGCAAAGTCATAATGTGACCTCATGTCCTGTGACTGCAGGTCTCTTTTCACTTGATCATGCTGTCTCCTAGGTCCTCAATGCTCACTGCTAATGAAGATGCTAGTAACCCAGCCGTAGGCTTCTTTTCAATTACATGGAACATATTTAGGAGTCAGACATTGTTTCTACATTAGCTATAGTCCCAGTCATCAAGAATTTACTGCTTTTGATTGTTTTGGCTAGTTTCTAAGTGCCAGTGTTGTACCTTGAACAAATGAGTAAGATCATTTCATATAGCCAACAAAAACAGAGACCTAAATAAACCTTCTCATGTCCGTGTAACAATAAAGAATTTGGCCTTTGCTGTTAAAAGCACATTGATTTTCTTGAAATCATTTTTTTACAGCAGACATTGACTTTATTCCAATTAGAACTGAAGGTTACAAGTGTTAATCCATCGGTGTCACAAGACCCAGGGTTCGCACTGGGGAGGACTTTTGACACATGTATTTGTAGTAATTTTTCATGTAAAATATAGCAGAGTGTTTTTGGAGAGAAAAATGTGCCTGGATTATTTCAGCAACATAATTGAGTGTTTTTATGTGTGTCATGGCATTTCTTAAAACTTTGGCTGGGATGGTGGCATTTCACATCACAGAAAAGGAAATAAAGCTGTATTGTAGTTTGCTTACAGCAGTACCTAGAAAAAATTGAAATTTCAAAGGAGCGAGAGTTTTCCTTGTGGTAAGCAGGGGTCTGGGTAGCATTTTCATTTCCTGTCTCTTTGACTTCCAGTGCCCCCCTTCAAAAAGTTCTGAATACAGAAAGCAGAACTTGCCTCCAGCACAAAACCAGAGCCCACTTTTATTATTGTTGTTTCAGGGCTCCTGGATCTCATGCTGAACCTTAAAATCCTATTCGCAGCTCAGCTGCCAGCAAGCTGTGAGCTGAGCAGTGAAAAGTGGAAGAAATAACAGGCTTCACCATGCAATCAGTAGTTCCCTACTGCAACCATATGTCATGCCTAGAATCCAGGAGACTTGAAAAGTCTTGAAAAACTGCAATGCCACTAGTGCTCCCACTGGGAATTAGTGACGGGCAAGTGCCTGTCAGAGGGGTTAGAAAAATAGAAAGAACTGAGCAAAAGAACAATGGTCACTGGCTAAGGGAAGTGATCAAAATAATTGTCCTCTATGGATGCCATCATTAAGTGATTATAACTTCTTTCTGTGAAATGCCTCTTGACCCCAGCAATCAAATGCTAAGTGCCTAATGCTAAAGAAGTACAAACACCCTTTCTAATAATGTAGCTTCATGTCATAGTAACAATCCAATAGTCATCATAACCACCATAATAAATTCTTCCTGTCTCATCAACTTTTATTTTTAAAAGGTGATATATCATTGTGATTAAGTGCAAACGCTTTGAAGTCAAGAAGAATCAAATCCTCACTCTCTTACTTCTAGTTATGCAATCTTTGAAAAGTGTTGTTTTATTTCTCTAAGCCACAGTTTCTCAGCTGTTAAATGGGAATAATCATACTTAACCTAAAGTATGTACAGCTTTATACCATGTCAGGCATATGGAAATATTAAATAAATGATGTTATTAATAATTATAGGAAGAAGCACAAGTATTATTTTTAAGGTTACATATGATGTTAATATTTCATTTTGTGGATAAGATTAACATAAAATGTGGAAATTTTAGTTAAAACATTAAATTTTTTATTTTACATTTATCAGTGTACAAAGGTCACTGATTTCTATGTTCTATAAAAATTTATATAAAGCAAACAAGTATTCATAATACACACCTACACATACATTTAGATTTTTATGAAACTGTGAAAGGCAATTTAAACCTGTAATTGGATTGTTTAAAAGAGTTATTTTAAAAAATCCATTATTGGGATCTTGGAACCCATTTTCTCTGTGAAATAATGCTATAAATTGTAGTGAAACTCCCTGACCAGCTCTGAAAAGTCTTTTAACCTTTCTTATTCTTAAAATATTGTGTTAGCTGAACCATGCTGAATATATCTGATCATTATATAACAATTTTTGATAGGAAAATGACTCTTAATTCCCTACTTTAGACATGGAAACATACTAGTATATATATTTTGTTTTGACCATGAGTATAGTTCCCATAGCTGAAAGTCACTATTTGAAGACTGAAGTAAATTATTATATTATATTATTGTATTTTAGATAGATTACATATTAAATTATATACTGTGCTTTATATTAGGTCTATTATATATTAAATTAATGCCTTAATTATTTCCGAATTTAAAATTATATAAAAAAGAAAACAAGAAGAAGTCCCCTCTATAAGTTAATCGTCAAGGCTTCATAGCAAGGCAACGTCATTCCTGCCAGTCATTCATAAGAATGCAGCATAGATTCACTTGAAAATAATCACGTCAAACCAAGTCCAATCCTGTTTTACATATGGCTGCATGGTGCACAGAGGAACGGCATGAGTACTGTTATTTT
Source organism: Myotis lucifugus (assembly GCF_000147115.1). Taxonomy (NCBI): domain Eukaryota; kingdom Metazoa; phylum Chordata; class Mammalia; order Chiroptera; family Vespertilionidae; genus Myotis; species Myotis lucifugus. Next base: position 2,893,079 of record NW_005871144.1, on the reverse strand, counting down.
AGGGAATATTTGGAGACAGGAATCTATCCCATCCTTGTGAATAAGATAGCAAAGGGTGACCTGGATGTGAGACCTATGATGTGGATTTACAGAAGTGGGAACAGCCAGTTTAATACATGCTAATTGATGGTTTGGTTTCTGTCTAAAGATAGGATGCTAGCAGTGTGGCATTTCCCAGTCCTTTTTCACGTGTTGTGTCAATGACTTGGAGGGAACACATAATACCAACTTTCCACAGAAAGAAAGGTAGAAAAGATGTCTGACTAAATTCACATTCCAAATGAACTTGGAAATAAATGAAAAAATAATTGGCTTTAACTAGAATAAATGTAAATTTCTTCATGTAAATTCAGTAAATACTTTGCACAAGTGATAAATTGGGAGGAGTCCAGCCTGATGGCATTACAGGTGAAAAAGTATGATGATTTTAGTTGATCAATTAATAGGTAATCAATATTATTCCAGCCTTGGCTATACCTTCTTCCTTTATTCTTACAGCAACCTGACAGGTTTCTAGAGTAGCTGCTGTATGTCCCACTGGACCACAAGCTATTTTGTTTTGTAACCAAAGCACTTTAGTCCAGTACATGATAGATTCTCAATAAATTATCTGTAATGAATGAACTGAATTTATGATGTGGCTAATAAAAAGGTAAGCACAATCCTAAGCCACTTTAATAGATTTATAATGCACAGATGATGAAAAATTATGATCCAATAAATTTACCATTGACTGTTTCTAGAACATCTAGTTTGAGCAAAATATTTAAAAATAGAATTTGCCAAATACACATTTAAAGTACACAAATCAGCATGGCAAAGTGGCTAAAATTATATTTTATGAGAAAGAAGAAATAAATAAAGAGAGGCTGATAAGAAAAATGTTTTCAACTATTTTTAGGATTCTCTTATAGAGTAGACAGACAGATTTATGCTGTCTCCTGAGGCCAGAATAGCACAATGAGCACATGAATGATCGACTGTGGCCTCACAAGGGAACTTGAGAGTGAATGCAAGGGTATACAAATAAAATGTGCTGCCTCAGAGGTAGTCAATTCTTGTTTATTGGAAGTATTTAAGCAGGTAACATCTGTCAGGATGCAGCAGAGGGAATTTCTCAGTGTGTATGATTCTTTTTTTCAGTGTGTACAGTATGTAAAGTCTTTTTTCAGCTCTCGCTACCTGTTCTTTCATTGGCAATTGCTCACAGCAAGAGCCATATCTTCTTCAGGATGTCAAAAGTGCAGTAACTGTTGTTTGAATTAAAGAAATGGAATGCCTTCAGAAACAACTTTCTGTCAAACTCATTACTAACATACGGCTTTGATGATTTTCTTTCTCCTCCTGCTTCTCCTACTCGTGTCCCTCTCTACCTCTTCCTTGTCCTTTTTGTTGCTGTTAAATGTTGTTATTATTGCTCTTCTTCTTTTCCTTCATCTTCTTCCATATCTTCCCCTTCTCCTCTTCCTTCTTTTCATTTTTTTTTTCTTTTCATCTTTCTCTCTCTTTACTTCTTCCTCCTTGGTAAATATCAGTTGTAAAGAAAAATAATACTGTTTTTCTTCTATGGAGATAATCTTATTGGTTTTATTAGAACATATTTTATGTTATTTTCCATCAATATTCATAGCTTGTGAGATAAGCAGTTAAAATGTGAATGCATCAAAGTTTTCATGTTGGAAGTGATGGTATTTCTAAGAGAAAAAAGTAAAGTAAAACTGTTTGGGGGTAATAATGCACACTTATTAAAACCCAGGGTACTGAAGAAAATATTCATAATATAAGAAAAAGGAATGATCAGTTATGATATACATATACTATGTATTCCTAAAACATATTAAAATGTTACTGATGAAATGTGTGTGAATGGAATTGCCAGATTTGATGTTCCTAATTCATTCGTATGGCTATAAAACGATGTAATAAACTATTTTCATTTCTTTCAAAGCTATACATATCAATATGGTTTATATCTGTGCTAATATAGCAGTCAACAGCCAATATAGCAGTCATCAGCCACGTATGGTTACTGACCTCTTTAAACGTGACTAGGTGAATTGAGATGTGCTCTCAGGTGTAAAATACAGTTTCAAGAGTTGGTGCTAAAAAAAAAAAA
>NW_005871144.1:2804588-2890714 GCF_000147115.1 Myotis lucifugus | reverse complement strand
TATTTGTATATATGTATATATATACATACACATATATATATTTGTTGGTTGCAATAATTTCATTTTGTACTCTATTAGATTCTGAAACACAGTAGTGAGTTCAGCATTCAATGAGAACAAAATAAATAAACTATTCTCTTTTCTTCCTTTATATAGATTATTTTGAAATCTGCGTTTCCTAAGGGAACCGCAAACATAACAAGTATCAGCTCCAATTCAAGAGGCCTTGTTCTGTTTGTTATCAACTCCCTTTTCCTAAATTGTCCTCCAAACAGAAACAACAGCAGAAATGCCTACGGGCACCAGGAGTTTTCCACTCAGCCTTTGGCAATCAGGTCCTACAAAAGAGGATGACATTAACCAGAAAGTAGGCTATGCAGACAGTATCTACCAAGCAGAGCCTAAACTTTTTAGAATGGTGGTTTCCATTCTATGCTCTCTTACCTTCAGTCTTCATTTCCCTATCCCGCTCCCAAAGTGTTCTTTCATAGCTTGAGTACAAACTGTAAATATTTCATGATGTTTGATTTCATCTAAAGTACTTAGGAACAAAAGTTTGAATGAGATCCTAAGGGCCTAGATTTTTTTTTTAATAGCTACAGTAAAACAATAATAGAGCCATTCTGCCACTTTAGGAAACAGCCTAGAGGAAAAAGGACTAGGAAGATCATTTTACTGGTTATACACCAGGCCCAAAAGGAATGGTAATGTCATAAATTATTCTGTGGGTATTGCTGATGTAATTCTTCGGAGTTTGATATTCCAGTGAGTCTATAATTGTATACACAATGGAAGTTGAGAGTTGAAATAAACACAAGAATATTTTAGGCCTCTTGGAAGCTTATGTTAAATTCTAGAAAAAAATATATTTTGTAATTAAAATAAATACATTGTACATGTAGAAAATCTTCAAATAAAATTTTCTGCAGAAAAGAAAAATTATCCATTTTGCTTGTTTTGGTTTATACACAATTATAAGAAACTGCTTCCAGCATATTAATTTCTGCTAAAAATAACGGGACAAAGTATATAGTAGCCCCCAAACCCTGAAAATTATTATTTGACCAAATCATTTTATTATTTGTGATTTATCTACTTTCAAAATAGAAGGCTGTGGTTGTTTAATACAATTGAGAGGATTTAGAGAAAAGAAAGGCAGTTAGGCTCCATGGGAAAGGAATGCATATGGATGGGTGGAGCCAGCTCCAAAACACTTATCTTACAAGCACTGAGGACAGCAGAATGTTACAAGAGAAGGAGGAGAAAAAGAGAGAGCACAGGGTGGCTTTGAAACTTTGAAACTGATACCAGACAGGGAAGGGGGAAATCGGCCAATCGGGGGAAAAACATGAGGGGACATAAAATGAGGAAGGTTCCGTGTACAGGCAAAGAAGCTGCCAGCATTTATAAACCCCTAGACAAAGAAACTCACTGGTAACCCATTTTGGGATCCTTCCCCAGGAAGGAGTTTGTATATGCTGGCAATACATTAACACACTATTGCTTAAAATCTTTTAGTCCACTATCTTTATTCTTTAAACTTCATAGGATAAGAACCCGGGATAAGAACTCTGGCTTGCCCTTTGGGGTAACACCTACATCTCATAATTGCAAAATTCACAGGGAGATTAGGAGACACTATTGGATAGCAGACCCACCATATGGAAGGAAACTGCCTCTGAATCGCCATATTGTCAGCTTGTTACCAGAGACTATATTTGGACTGAGATATGAGTAAGAAACAAACCTTTATGGTATTCTTTGTTATAGTATTTAGCCTATCTTAACCAATATACCTTGTTTACAGAAAATATACTGATTTTATATTAAGAGTCTTTATTACTTCAAAGCCACCGTTGTTAAGTAATCACTCAATGAGGAAGCTAAAAGACTGTTGGAAAAAGTCAGAACTTTATGGCCAGTTTTTCAAGTGATCTTTTAAATAAAGAATAAAATAGAAATAGCTTGTCCTCTGCTTGAACAAAGAGATATGTAACTTAAAAATCAACATATATGAATATTTTGCTAGAAGATTTACTACTTTTAATTTGATGAAGTCCCACTTGTTTAATTTTGCTTTTATTAACTTTGCTTTTGGTGTCAAAATCCAAAAAATAATTGCCAACTCCAATATCAAAGAGCTTACCCTTATGTTTTTTTTTCTAGGAGTATTACAGTTCCAGGCCTTACATTCAAGTTTTAATCTGCTTTGAGTTGATTTTGTGTATGATGTAAGATAGGAATCCAGTTTCATTTTTTTTTTTTTTGCATGTGGCTATTCGGTTTCTTAAACACCAATTATGAAGAGATTATTCTTTCCCATTGTATATTTTTGACTCCTTTGTTGTAAATTAATTGGCCACATTTACATGGGATTATTTCTGGGGTCTTTATTCTGTCCCATTGATCTCTATATCTGTTTCTATGCCAATACCATACTTTTTATTACTATAACTTCGTAATAAAGTTTAAAATTAGGAAGTGTGGGAATCCAAGGAAGAAAACCCCTACAAAGAGAAATTCCTAAACACCAATTATAAAACATATAAAGAAACTTTGAAATGTCTCTTCAGTAACATTAAAAAGTATCCAATGACTCAGAAAGATTGTGAGGCTCAAGAACATAGATAACATAAAACAATATAAATAAAATAAGTGTGTATTTTAAATCCTCCAAGGAATCAAAGCCTGTTAACATTTAGGAAACAAATTCAGAAGATCATGAACAGGATGAAGCCATAAATGAAAATGTGCCAATTCTGAATTCAGAATTGAAAAATATAGTAATTGAAATAAAAAATTCAAGATGGAGAAATATTACTATTGTTTTAGATGGAGAGAAAGTGAATAAATTGAGAGAGAGAGAGAAACAGAAGTGAAAAAAAACAGGTGAAAATACAGTGCAGATAGGTAAAATGAAGGAAGAAATAGAAATTAAAAATGTAGAGATCTGAATAAGAAACAATTTTCACTGTAGTTAGAAAAATAAGGGAGGTGCTATGATCAAAGAGCTAATCACTCAGAATATAAAAGATATTGAATTTAGATTGAAATAGCCCTGTTATATTCCAAGGGCTAAGAAGAGTAAATCTATTTACCAGAAAAAAAAGACAAATTAAAAAAACACACATAAAAACTACTAGAGAAAAAAAAAAAACTTCTTGAAGGAAATGAAAACTAGATTCATAAAAGCCTTGTTATCAGAAACATAAGCCAATAGAAGACTTGAAAAAATGTGTTCAAAATACTGAAATTTATACATAATAACCTAGAATCTATATCCCCAAATAATCTGACTCACTCAGGAAATTCTAGATGCTTTCCCATTAAAATAAAGAAAAATGGAGTATATTCTATCACCATTGTAATTTTAAATTTATCTTTATCCTCTAGTTCAGGTGTTTGTAAGCTTTCTGTGTAAAGAAACAACTACTAAATATTTTAGACATGGTGGGCCACTCAACGTATTCATTGTGGCACTTACTGCGTTCATAGGCAATAGGTGGGCACAACTATGTTCCAACAAAACTTTATTTATAAAGGCAGGTGAAAGCTGGCTTAGTCAGCCTACTGATTGAGTTCCTAAATAATTACCAAGTGCAAACTGGATGGAGAACTTGCTCATTTATTTAGTTATTCATACATTCTTTTATCCCTCTATCCACCAATAATCTCTTTTTCCAATAGTAATTGAGGGCTTACTGAGACTCAGGCACTCTGTTATGTTTGGAAATGTGACAATTGACAAGCCTCTGTTCTCATGGAATTTATTATATTTCAAAGAAAATTAGCCACAAAAATATATATATATAAAATTGCAGCTGAGAAAGAAGTCTCACATATGAGTACTTGATGCCATTAGGTTGTAAAACGGGGCAGCTTTGCCTGGTAGGTGAGATCAAGAAAGAGTTTTTATAAAGTGATTATCGAGGTGAGGCTGAAGGATAAATGAGACTATGTGAAGAAAGAACTGAAGATTTGTCCCTGAATAATATCATGTACAAGTCTTATAGAGAGAAGGAGCACGGTATGAGGGCAGCAAACCTGTGACAAAGAGGAAGGGAGAGATTGAGATACAATGAGAGATAGGTTGGGGCCAAACCATTGTAGAGCATTGATAGTAAGAAGCCATCAAAGTATGTTCAGCAGGGAGGAGACATGTTTAAATTTGTAGGTTAAAAATATCACTCTGAAAAAAAATATATTCTGGTTTCTTCATGAAGGCAAACTGGACAGGAACTAAAAAAGGGTCAGGGAGACAAATTAGGAAGCAATTGTAGCAGTGTGAATGACAAAGAATGGTAAGGAATTGGAAGCAGTAGGGAGCAATGGTCAGATCTGATGGAATGTTGGCTTGGTATAGGATTTTACGATGAAAAATTACGTTCTTTTGGATTTTGAGAGCTATAGTGCACTGTTGACTTCTTATCCATAGTCCTTTTTCTTTGAATATTTTTGGATATTTCTTTTATATTTTGGGGTATTCTCTTTATTCTAATGCTCTCAAGTATAAAATATATGTTGGTTTGTGTGTGTGTGTGTGTGTGTGTGAGAGAGGGGGGGGATAGACAAGAGAGGGAGAGAGAGAGAAAAAGGTTTTGAGTGTGTGTTTCATTCATAGTACTCAGCCTTTGATGAGCTCTTTCAATCTGGAAACTTGTTTGCCCTTATGTTATAAGAAATAGTCTCTCCTGATTAACTTCACCATTAGCTATTTTTCAAAGATAGTGAAATTCTATTGTCTACCAATATCTTCTCCCTCTTTCTCTTTGTTTGTAGCTATTTGTAGCTTTTTAAAAAAATTCTCTTTCTAGAAAGGCCTTGAGAAGAAAGGCATTTACAGCATGTGGACAATTCAACATGCTTAATAGAAAGTCTCATGATATTGATTTTACTGCTTTCTGTTTCTTGCTGTCATTGCTTCCAGCAGTAATCAAGAGGTTATTTTGCTTTTATAAGACATTATTACTTTATAGGATATGGCTTAAAAAAACCACATGCAAAAGCTATTATAGAGCATTTTTACACCACAATAAAGAGTTTACAGAAAGTAAACACTAACAACAACAACAACAACAAAAAACATAAAAAGGAGGAAATGTATAGCTCATCATTTATCAAAGATTTACTGACCTTATACTATTAAATTTTCCTCTCTCACCAACAATTGGCTTCCTTAATATGATAGAAAACATGGCCATTGAAAGTGCCCAAATTTTACATCTTATTTCTATTATAAAATGGTAAGAAGCTAGGAAAATTCCAGGAAAAGTGGAATAGGGAAACGAAGACAGATAGTTAAACAGCAGTAAATCCACCTAGTAAATCCTATTTTCGCTAAACCAAGGACACTTAAAAGTAAATGTTTGTACTTATCCTCCCCAACAAGAGGATAAATAATTTAAATCACCCTACTCAGGGAGATAGGTAACAGAAATCCAGTTAAGTGCCATTTGCCAAACACACCAAGAACAGACAAATTTAGAGAATAAATCTCATTTTGCTATATCAGCATAAAGCTGATGAATATTCTGTTGATCAGCCCCCACGACCTTCCCTAAATGACCAGCCTTTAAAACCCCTGAAAATGAAGGTCCCAGTGCACTTGCCCTCTCCTCCGCCAGCACATATTCCCTAACCTCTAAGGGACCCGATGAAACTTACGACCAGGGGAACAATGAGCAGCAACAGCTCATCCGGGGCTAACCCCCTGACCCTGTCTCCAAGGCCCCCTGTTCTCTGATTGCCCAGTGAGCCAAAGCAGCCCAGCCTTAATTCACACATACCATAATTAAACAAGATCAACAGTGTCATGAATAATATTATTTCAATTTACCAAGGTCAATAAAAAGATTCTTTGTGCAATTTTTATTGAAATTGAACTTCACCATTTATAAATCTTCATTTAAAAAGTATTCTTAGTGATTTAAAATGTGATAGTAAACATTTATTATTTTACTGATGTATTCAAGGAATATTAAGGTGTTTCACTCCTTTAAAATTTGCTGCTTTTTTGTATATGATTTTTAAACATTACTTGCTTATTGTTCTTCAAAATATGTCATTACTTTAGGCTCTTTTAGTGGACATTTTCAAGGTTTACTTAATTAGAACCTAAGAAATCAGAGAAAATGTTAATAGAATAAGTGTTTAACTTCTGAATTAAGGACATATAAGTTTTTTATAAAATAGATAATAGTACCTCAAAAGCTTTTTTATGAAGGGGCTATTGCTTTGTTAAATTCATCTTTCTGTTGACACTGTATTTCAGATAAGTAATGAATACAAATTAAATGATTTATATAATGTCAGGTAATTTATCTTTATAAATGATATTAACTATTGTAAAGTACATAGAATTTTGTGTTAATATTTGAAAAAAACACTTTAAAAACTGATTATAAGTTGTTGTTTTTTAACTTGTTATCCACTTTGCTTTTTGCAACATCACTTGGTGATTACTTTTCCTCGAATCATATGATAGATTGATATCACTGATGAATGAGTGCTTTTTTGGGGAACAAGAATTGAGGAGTGACTTGCCCGGGTATAATAGACTTGTCATGTTGACTGAAGCAAAGTGATATGTGACTGGATTCTGGGGTCAGAAATTGCTTAGTAGTAATTTGGACAACAATTGGACACAGCATCAAAGTGAAATGCACTCATTGTCCATCTAAAACTGGCTTATGTACTTTCTTGATGCCTATAAATACACTTATATTTCCTTGAATATATATAATAGTATTCGTGAAAGAATATTTAAAAAATCTTCAATTACAATTCAATTTTTTGAAGTTTCTATTAAATGCAGACTTTATTACCAGTCTGTGTAATATTTAGCATCTCATTATATACTTTACTGAGCTGAGAATCCTCATAAATACCTATGTTCTAATGTTGGTGATATAATTGAGATGGTATACATAAAAGGCCCGCTATAGGCCATGTATATAAAATATATTCAATAAATTAATGCTCAATAAATTAATTTATATTAAAAGAAGCCACAACAATCTTGAGAAAAAAGAACAAAGCTGGAAGATTCATGTCACTGATATCAGACTACACTACAAGGCCATAGTAATCAAAACAGCATGGAACTGGCATAAAAACAGACATATAAATCAAAGGAACAGAATAGAGAGCCCAGAAATAAACCACATGTTATAATCTATACTAGAGGTCCAGTGCACAAAATTCGTGCACTGTGTGTGTGTGGGGGTGTGTCCCTCAGCCCGGCCTGCGCCCTCTTGCAGTCCGGGACCCCTCGGGGGATGTCCGACTGCAGGCTTATGGCTGGATGGCCTTCTGCTGCTGCACAGCCTGCTGCTTGAGCTTCAGCAGCTGCTGCACATGCATGGGCTGGGCCACACGGTCTGTCCTGCGAACACCATCTAGTGGGTGAGTCAAGCGGGGAGGCAGGCTCACCCTGAATTCCCTGTGCTTCCCTGAGTCACTGAGTTGTTCAGACTGACTGCCTTCAATAGAGAACGGCACCGGGATTGGGCCTAAGCCGGCAGTCAGACATCCCTCTCACAGTCCAGGACCCCTCGGGGGATGTAGCAGTGTGCCAAGTGGCAGGTGGTCAAGGAGGAACCCAAATCAGGGCCAGGCGCCACGCTGCTTGTGCTCATCTTGGCCCACTGCACCTGCTGCCATGGTTCGGTAGTGCTGCCATGGCGTCGGGAGAGGCTCCGGACGCCATGGCAGCTGCGCTTTCCAGCCGTGAGTCCAGCTTCTGGCTGAATGGCGCTCCCCCTGTGGGAGCGCACTGAACACCAGGGGGCAGATCCTGAGTTGAGTGTGTGCACCCTGGTGGTCTATGTGCATCATAGCGACCAGTCGTTCCACTGTAAGCAACCGTTCACCATTCGACCAGTCGTATGACACCCACTGACCAGCAGGGGGCAGATGCTCAACACACAGGCATAGAAAGATGGAACAGACTGATGAATCTCAGAGGGAAGGGGGGAGGGAGGAGGGTGGGAAGAGATTAACCAAAGATCTTATATGCATAGCAGAGGCTTTGTGCACGGATTCGTGCACCAGTGGGGTCCCTTGGCCTGGCCGTGGGGATCAGGCTGAATCTGGCAGACCAACATCCCCCGAGGGATTGCAAGAGGGTGCAGGCCAGGCCAAGGGACCTCACCAGTGCATGAATCTGTGCACCAGGCCTCTAGTTAATTAATATTTGACAAAGGAGGCAAGAACATACAATAAGGTAGTCTATTAGAATGTGGTGTTAGAAAAATTGGACAGATAAGTGCAAAAGATTAAATTAGACCACCTCTGACACCATTCACAAGACTCAACTAAAAATGATTTTAAAGTCTTAAATATTAGATTCAGTACCATAAAAATCCCAGAAGAAAACATAAGCAGTACAATCTCAGACATTTCTCTTTGTAATATTTTTTTCTGATATACTAGTACTTTCTTGGGCAAGGGAAACAAAAGAAACAATGAATAAATGGGACTACAGAAGTAAATAAATAAGATGAAAACAAATAAATTAAACTTTATGGCCATAATTTCAGTATTATTTATTTTCATTATTTTTAGCAGGTCATAAAAAGTTGCATATCAGCCCTGGCTGGTGTTGCTCAGTGGTAGAGCATTAGTTGGCACACCAAAGGGTGGCAGGTTTGATTCCTGATCAAGGGCATGTACGTGGATTGCAGGTTTGTTCCTCAGCCCCAGCTGGGGTGCATGCAGGAAGCAATCTATTGATGTGTCTCTCTCACATCAATCTTTCTCTTCCTCCCCTCCTACTTCTTCTCTCCCTTCCTCCCTTCCACTCTCTTTAAAAACCAATTGAAAAAAATATCCCCGTTGAGGATTAACAAAACAACAAAAAAAGAGTTGTATATTAATCTTTTTTTTTCTAGTTTGAGAGACTAGATATTGTTTCTAAAATATGTTCTTTAAAATACTTAAAAGTACAGATTAAATTTTAATTATTTTAGGTTCATCAATGAGCTGACCGGAAATCAAAGAATATTAAGAAGCTGAAAAAATTATTTATTTATATATTTATTTGCATTGAATTTATTGTGGTGACAACATGGTTAATAATATTATATAGTTTTCAGGTAGACAATTCTATAATGCATCTGTATATTGTGTGTTCACCATCCCAAGTCAAGTCTCCTTCCATCGCCATTTATCTCCCCTTTTCCCTCTTCTACCCCCTCCCTCCCCTCTGGTAATCACCATATTGTTGTCAGTCTATTAGTTGTTTTTTTTTCTTTCTTAATTTCTTTATCATTTCACCCAGCCTCCCAAACTCCCTCCCCTCTGACAGCTGTTAGTCTGTTCTATGTATCTATATGTCTGTTTTTATTTTGTTAATTTATTTTGTTCATTAGATTCCACATATAAGTGAAATCATATGGTACTTGTCTTTCTCTGACTGGCTTATTTCACTTAGCATAAAACTCTCCAGGTTCATCTATTGCTGTTACAAACGATAAGAGTCCCTTCTTTCTTAAGGCTGGATAGTATTCCATCTGTAAATGTGCCACAACTTTTTTATCCATTCATCTACTGATGGACACTTGGGCTACTTCTAAATATTGGCTATTGTAAATAACAGTGCAATGAACATAGGGGTGCATATATTCTTTTGAATTAGTGTTTTAGGGTTCTTTGGATATATTTCAGAAGTGGAATCACTAGGTCATAAGTCAGTTCCATTTTTAATTTTTTGAGGTGACTCCATACTGCTTTCCAAAGAGGCTGCACCAATCTGCATTTCCACCAACAATGCATGAGGATTCCCTTTTCTCCACACATCCTTGCCAACATAGGTTGTTTGTTGATTTATTAATGATAGCCACTCTCAGGTGTGAGGTGATATCTCATTATAGTTTTAATATGCATTTCTCTGATAATTAGTGAAGATGAGCATTTTAAAAAATCTGTTTATTGGCCATCTGTATATTCTTTTTGGAGAACTGTCTATTTAGGCCCCTTGCCCATTTCTTAAAATTGGATTGTTGGTTGTTATGGTGTTGAGTTGTATACATTTTTTGGATAAATTTTGGATATTAACCTTTTATCAGTAATATCATTGAGAAGCCAAAAAAATTAATAAATCGAGTATCCTAAGTGATAAGCTGATACTGAATCTGGGTCTTGTGTGAGGATCCAAATAGGTGAACTTGAGCTTTTAATTGAAACAAACTACCCAGTAGGAAAAGTCTTAAATAGTCATTTTACACAAGATGAAACTCAACTGGCACATAAGCCTATAAAGTGATGCTTAATTAGTACTTACGGATATGTAAAATAAGCCTACAATGAGATATAATTTCACTCCCACTAGATTTGCAAAAATACTATACACTAGAAAATATCTAATGTTTGGAGAAATATACAATAATAACCAAGTGTCATATAATACTCATGGAGTGTATATTAGTACAAACACTTTGGAAAGTAAATGAATATTATTTAATAAATATAAAGATGGGCTAATACTAAACTGAGCAATTCCACTCCCAATTACAGAACTAAAGAAACTCTTTCAAAAGTGAACCAGAAGATATAAGTAAGAATGTTTATAGCAAAAGTTTTTTGTTTTGTTTTTTGTTAAATATATTTTTATTGATTTCAGCGACATGAAGGAAGAGGAAGAGAGAGATAGAAACATCAATGAGAGAGAGTCATTGATCAGCTGCCTCCTGCACACTCCCCACCCCCCAAAGCAGGAATCAAGCCTGCAACCTGGGCATGTGCCCTGACTGGGAACAGAACCATGACCTCCTGGTTCATAGATTAATGCTCAACCAATGAGCCACACCAGCTGGGCTATCCCAAAAGTTTTAATGAGTATAAAACAAAACAAATCAAAACTGAAAACTCAAGTGGTCATAAATAATAAAATGATAAATGATCCCAGCATATTCATGAAGTGGTTTACTATTCAATATAAAAATAAATTATTTTCAACTATACGAAAGAGCATGGATGAAACCTTAGATCATAAAGTTGAATGTAAAAAGCCAGTCACAGAATACTATAAGCAGTATGATTCCATTCATATTAAGTAAGAACTGCACAAGTAAAAAATATATATTAAAGAATAGAAATTACAGATGGTACAATTATAAAGAAAAAGCACATAAATGATTTACACAAACTTGAGGACATGCATACTTAGAGGATGGAGATATGGATATCAGTTTGGGGAGGGACACACAAGCCATTTAAAAGGTAATAGTAGGAATATATCCCAAGAAACTAGAAACACCAATCAGAAAGGATATATGCACCCCTATGTTCATAGCAGCACCATTTACCATAGCTAAGATTTGGAAACAGCCTAAGTGCCCATTAGCAGATGAGTAGATTAAAAAACTGTGGTACATCTACACAATGGAATACTATGCTGAAGTAAAAAAAGAAGGAATTCTTACCATTTGCAACAGCATGGATGGAACTGGAGAGCATTATGCTAAGCAAAATAAGCCAGTCAGAGAAAGATAAATATCACATGATCTCACTCATTTGTGGAATATAATGAACAATATAAACTCATGAAGAAAAACAGATCCAGAGACAGAGAAGCATCCATCAGACCGTCCAACCTCAGAGGGAAGGTAGGGGAGGGAGAGTGTAAGGGGGAGAGATCAACCAAAGGACTTGTATGCATGCATATAAGCCTAACCAATGGACACAGAAACCAGGAGGGGTGAGGGCATGAATGGGGTGGAATTGGGGGATAAGGACACATATGTAATACCTTAATCAATAAAGAGAGAAAAATATATAAATAAATAAAAATAAAAAATTATATAAAAGGTAATAGTAATTTGTTTTTTTTTCTTAAACTGAGGGATGGGTCAATGGTTTTTTATGGCATTTGCCCACACACACATGTATTTAAATACTTTTTATCAACTAAGCATTTAGTAATTATACTTTTTAAAAGAAAAAACAAAAACATTTATATTTTTAAAATAATTCTTTTCTTAAAAGCTCATTTCATTGACCCATGACTTTTACCTCTCATGCATAAATTGCTTCTGACAATAAGAAGCATCATGCACCTTCGGACAAAGAAATGGCAGAGAATGTGGCAGTGGATTCGAGCATTTTAACATAATCAGTAGTGCTCTAAGTGTCTCAGCCGTGGGCAAACTATGGCCCGTTTGAAATGAATAAAAATAAAAAAAAAAAGACCGTACCCTTTTATGTAATGATGTTTACTTTGAATTTATATTAGTTCACACAAACACTCCATCCATGCTTTTGTTCCGGCCCTCCGGTCCAGTTTAAGAACCCATTGTGGCCCTCGAGTCAAAAAGTTTGCCCACCCCTGGTAGATGCTCTAATTATACTTCCAAAAGTAACTCAATCTAGGGAAAGAATAATTTAAAATATTAAAATTACAATACAATAGTCCCTCTCATATTCATGGTTTCACTCTCCATGGTTTCCTATGATTAACCTGGGTCTAAAATTATTAAATAAAAATTTCCAGAAATAAACAATTCATAAATTTTAAATCCAGCAAGGTACTGAGTGGCTTAACCAAATCTCTTGCCATCCTGCTCCATCCTATCTGGTATGTGAACCATCCATTTGTCCAGCCTATTCATGAGACATATAAGCCATCTTCCCATTAGTCACTTAGTTATCATATAGACTTTTGAGGTATCACAGTGCCAATGTTCAAATATCCCTTATTTTACTTAATAATGCAGTGGTTCTCAACCTTCTGGCCCTTTAAATACAGTTCCTCATGTTGTGACCCAACCATAAAATTATTTTCGTTGCTACTTCATAACTATAATGTTGCTACTGTTATGAATCGTAATGTAATGTAAATATCTGATATGCAGGATGGTCTTAAGCGACCCCTGTGAAAGGGTCGTTCGACCGCCAAAGGGGTCACGACCCACAGGTTGAGAACTGCTGTAATAATGGCTCCAAAGTGCAAGAGTAGTGATGCTAGCAATTCAATATGCCAAAAAGAAGCCATAATAATCTCTTGCTGTGCCTAATTTATAAATTAAGTTTTATCATAAGAATGTATGCATAGTAAAAAACAAAACAAAACCAAAAAACAGTATACATAGGGTTTGGTACTATCTGATAGTTCAGGTATGTCTTTGGGTTCTTGGAAATTATCCCCTGTGGATAAGGGGGGACTACTGTATACAAACTTAGAATATGTATCTTTAGGTATATTTTTAAAAATATTGATAATAAAATATGGATTAAATCAATTAGTGGAGCATAGGAACATACCATATTTACTGGTACTTTCAAAGTGATCTTGATTTCTCTTATCTTTTAGGCATCCATGATAAATAATAGGTGATGGAGGTCAGTAAGTTTAAAAGTATAGAGAAATTCTCAAATGATCTCAAACCAATAGACTGGATACATAAGAAATACAGTTGGGTCATGGTTAGAAAGAAAATTCTATTTGTTTTAATCTCTTAAACAGGCTACTCACCTGTTTCATTTCAACAGGAATCAATGACTTAACCTCCTTATGAATTCTAGAATATGGAAAATGTATCTGACTTCAAAAGCATAGTGAAAATCACTTTTGAATTTTCCCTTAGATCACGTAAATGTATCATATAAACACTGAAGACACATCTATTTGTCTTTTTTTTTTTAACTTAACCCAACTGAAAAATAAATTGAATTCTGAGCTGGACCATGAAGGAGGGCCCCCATGTAGTATCTAGAATGAATTGAAGCTCTTTTTCTTTGAGGATCTAGGGGCAAGTGGAAGCCCCTTTCTGTTGGCAACCTTTCCTTTAACTACCCCTTCCATTTCCTATAAGCTCAAATTATTTATCCTTGAAGAGCATTTGATCTGGAACCATTGTGCACCTAATTAAAAAAAATTTTAATTATTGATACAGATACTGACATACTTAAAATTCCGCTGTTTAAATGCTTTCTCCCCCCTCTTTTTTTAAACTCCCTGGTTTTGTAGGTGAATCACTATTAAATCTCACCTTCAATAGATTGAATTTGAAATTAGCCCCTGTAGGTATATCTTTGCTTAATATCGTCACATATCATTGGGAGGATTGTTATGGAGAAGGATTGACAGCACATGTTTTAGTTAAAAAAAAAGCTTAATTTTTAGATATGTATAAAATGTATCACAATAAATAGTCAATTTTTAAGTTGGTTGTTAGCTTTGTATCACTACCACCATCCAGCAATACGTGGGTGGCAATAATGGAAGGTTGGAATAAAAAAAAATTTACATTGTCCTTTCTACTTACTTAGGTTGCAGGGAAGAACCTGGAACTTTATGATTTAAAATATGTTTCCTGGAAAATATTACAAATTCATTAATACACATAAATCCAATTTTTAAGTTCTAGCCACATGGCATTTTAGACTATACTAATTTTTTATTTGTTTCTTAAGAATTTTTAAAATAAATGTTTTGAAATAAGTTCTACTGAGAACAAAGTAATGATAAAAGCAGTTAGTTTGCTTTTTTCCTTTAGTATAGGATTATATGATTTTCAGATGAGAATTAAAATTTAATGAACTAAGGGACAAACTGGCTTCTAATAATTTCATTAAAAATTAAAGCTCTTTCCTCTCTCCAATGAGAATATGCCAAATTGCCTATAGTACTGATCTTCTGTGAAGTTTTCAAAGCTTGATTAAGCTTATCCCATCTTAAGAGTTATGTGTGATTTGTTATATGTGGTAGATAATGTTCAGAGTTGTTAATTAAAATACACATTAGTCATGCATGTGTTTACCACTGTAGTTATATTAACTCAATGACCTTTTCCTCACTCTATTTTGGTTAGATGCACTATTATAATTGGATTTAGATCTTGACTGAAAATATTCTTTGAAGCACTCTATGACATAATGATTTTTAATTATGATTAACTGCTAACTGAAGAGTAAACAAATAAACAGACCAAGCTAAACAATTCAGTGTATTTTGACATACTAGTTTAAGATTCTGAAACAACAACAAAAAATATCATTTTGATTTTATTATAAATAAGAGTCACAATTATTTAAAGATACCCAATTGGGAGTCGTTGCAGTCATGAGGATGTAAGAATGACTGCATATCTTGGGCTAATTTGTGTTGTTGGAACTGTGTTAGTTTAATGGTTTTTCTATACCATTCATCACTTTTTTTTTTTTTAATTCAGGCAATGACTTGAGTAATAGTTTAATTATTCAGATTCTTATGCAAAACATTTATCCATGATAACTGAAGAATTAGATTGGCTTTTGATTACTTGTAGAACATGATACTTGGTGATAATCATGTAAGAAAAAAGCAGAAAATTTAATAAAAAAATTTAAATCCCTTAGAATTGTATGTTATGTATATGTATGTGTGTATATAAAATCAAGTTCATTAATTAATCTTCCACAAATAATGTATAACTAGTAGATTTCTTTTACACAAATATGTCCAGCATTATTTATAAATCAATTAGGATATAAAATAATTAAGCTTTAGTGAGAAGGGGTATAATTAGTATGACTCCAAGAGCACTGATATTTTTATACCTTAAGCTGCTATCCTAAATTTCCAGAAAAAATGTTCCATTTAAACCTTTCTCATAAGCAAAACAGACTCTCCTAACTTTCTAAATTCCAAATCTCAGGCAGTTTTCAACAACAAGACGCCTCATTGAACCCACATACCTTTCTTCTTCAAAGTGGGTTTAACGTACTGAAGATAGTGGTAAAGCAAGAAACACAACGCAGATCCTCTTTGGATAGGAGAGTCCAGCATTTTGAAACAAGGTAGAAACATTAAAAGATAGAAAAAAATGTTGGAATTACTTTTGTCATTAAGCTATTGTTGCCCAAGATTGAAAATATTATTTTAGTAAATAATCTCTTTTTTCATTCTAATAACGGATGATTACATATTTCAACAGGTACATTTAAGAGCTCTAATAATTTTTGTTCAATAGGTACAAAGGGTGTTGGCACAAAATGTATTTGGCCTCAAGATTACAAATTAAACAGTGCCTTTAAATGGCCTTTTGTCCCTTTGTCACATTAAGATGTTACTATGTGCATACGTAAATGAATGTCTTTATATGAAAGTCAGGAAGTGATTTTGTAGTTTAAATCTTTTAAAAATATTCTGCCCATAGCATATCTCAATGACAGGTGAAATCTTGGTATCTCCTAAGAAACTGGTAAATTTTCATATAAACTGATAGCAAATTTTCCTTTTGTATGCCCTTACTTTCCTCAGAAACATTTTACATCAAAATTCAAGCTATATAGGGATAATGCAGTGTTAGTTAAAACAGTCACAAGTTCTTATAAACCTTTATCAAATTCATTGTCGAAATTTATAATTTCCTGAAAGTATGGAGACTAACATTCATATATGATTTGTAAGACAACAGGAAGATCTGGCTGCACTCAAATGTATTTAGGTTTTACCTTTTTCACGTATCTAATACATTTCTTAAAAAAAAATGTTAGTCTGAAAATGTAAGAAAGATCAACAAATTCAAAATGAAGGGTTTGTTCTCTTAACTTCTAGCTGTTTGTCATTAACAATGTTCTCTAATTTCCCTGGGCTATAGTTTTCTCATCTGTAAAATGAGACTGTAAAATCACTTCAACAGTTTCTAAAACCTCTTCTGGCTGAAATGGCTGTCTAATTCTAAACTTTGTGTTTTCTGGTTGTAATGTTCAATTAGACTAAGGACTAGAGATTTTGCTTAATAACAATGGATAATGTCGTGGTTTCAGACCCCAGCATGAACTTTAACAGCAAGAAACAATTAAATAGACACTAGTTACTGCTGACATTTTGAAAGAACAAATGAAAACTAACTAAAAAAAGAAAAAGAAAAAAAAAAAAGAGAAGACCGGATTGTGAAATTTACTGATTCACAGCATTCATTTAAATGAGTTTGGACTAAGGTTTCTGTTGTTGTTTTACAAGACTGACAATTTGAAACTGCCAGATTTCAGGCCCGGAGTCCTCGAGGCCAACAGAGGGATGCCCCAGTAAAGCAGAACTGGGCAATGAGCTCTGGGATGCTAGCCCACCGTCCGACAGAGAAGTGCCACCTTTATTTGTTATACACACCAGTATTATGCATTCAGTTTTATATGAAAAAGTGCTAAGGATCGTCAGTAAAAAAAAATAAATAAATAAAAATTGATGTTTAGAAATTACTGCAATCGCCAATGTTCCAGTCAGGTGAGTGAGAAAGCCTTTGCCTGAAGCGTGTTGCTTCCTGCATTGGAGAACACCTTTGCTGGCATTCTTTAGACTAATCTCATTAACTTTTATCCATGACTTTTGTGAAGATACCGAGGCCATTAGCCAACAGCATAGGTTTGGGTTAGAGAATCAATATCTCAGCAGCTCTCTTTCAGCTTCAACTACACCAAACAAAGCGAAATTAAATGAAGCCATATTTAAAGTTTTTATTTTCATATTAAAAATAGATTAAAAATTATATCAGTAAGAGAAACTAAGAGTACAAATATAGAATAAAAAAGACAACAGCACTAATAAAATAAACTAAATGAGATAAAAAATAAAACAAAATAAAAACATCAGCAGTTTTAACTAAAACATACAGTAAAAATAAAAAGTGAGTTGTGATGGTTTATACCACACACAGACCTTTGTCTACATCAATGGAAATTTAGTATCTAAGTAGGGAGTTGGGGAAAATCTAATCAAACCACACCCAGAGCATACTATTTACTTCCAGGAACAAGCCTTTAAGGAAATTACTAATATAAACTGGACTCTTTTGAAATGTGCATGACCAGGCAATGATCTGGACCAAGATATAACAGGGGTTGGAGATGTTATTTCTATCACAGGACATAGATTGAAGGCTTTTAAAATATTTGTAGGGATGAGACAAAGACAGAAATTACAATTATTCTACGTAACTATCAAGAAGCTGGACTTCTGCCGAACCGGTTTGGCTCAGTGGATAGAGCGTCAGCTTGAGGACTGAAGGGTCCCAGGTTCGATTCCGATCAAGGGCATGTACCTTGGTTGCGGGCACATCCCCGGTGGGGGGCGTGCAGGAGGCAGCTGATGGATCTTTCTCTCTTATCAATGTTTCTAACTCTCTATCCCTCTCCCTTCCTCTCTGTAAAAAAATCAATAAAATATATTTTAAAAAAATATAAGAGTATAGGATATGTATATTTTGATATTAACACTTGAAATTAGATTCTGTGCAACAATGAAGAAGACCAAGGAATAAATATATACAGAGGTGGGCAAAAGTAGGTTTACACTTATAATACAAATAAATAATACAATAATTAACAATAACACAGGAATAAACTGTGCGTTTTGCTTACTCACAACTCTAAACCTACTCTTGCTCACTTATGTATATATATATATATATATATATATATATATATATATATATATAACCTCTGTATGTTATATATATACTAGAGGCCCGGTGCACAAAAATTTGTGCACTCGGCGGGGGGTCCCCCAGCCCGGCCTGTGCCCTCTCGCAGTCTGGGACCCCACGGGAGATAACGACCTGCTGGCTTAGGCCTGCTCCCAGGTGGCAGAGGGCAGGCCCAATCCCTAGGTGCAGCCCTGGTCAGACTCAGAGCAGGGCCAATTGGGGAGTTGGGGCGCCACCCCATCATGCACAGAGCAGGGCGGATCGGGAGGTTGCGATGCCACCCTCAGTCACACTCAGGGTAGGGCCGATTGGGGGTTGGGGCACCACCCCCTGTCACACTCAAGGCAGGGTCGATGGGGAGGTTGCGGTGCCACCCCCTGTCACGCACAGAGCAGGGCCGATCAGGGGGTTGGAGCGCTGCCCCCTGTCACTCACAGAGCAGGGCCAATCAGGGGGTTGGGGCGCTGCCCCCTGTCACTCACAGAGCAGGGCCGATCAGGGGGTTGGGGCGCTGCCCCCTGTCACTCACACAGCAGGGCCCATCAGGGGGTTTGGGGCTCCGTACCCTGTCACACACAGAGCAGGGTCGATCAGGGGGTTGGGGAGCTCCCCCCTGTCACGCACAGAGCAGGGCCAATCAGGAGGTTGAGGAGCTCCCCCGTGTCACTCACAGAGTAGGGCCGATAGGGGAGCTGGGGCACCGCCCCCTGTCACCCACAGAGCAGGGCAGATCAGGGGTTGGGGCGCCGCCACTGTCACACTCAGGGCAGGGCCAATGGAGAGGTTATGGCTCTACCCTGTCACACACAGAGCAGGGTCCGTGGGGGGGGGGGAGGTTGGGGCTCCGTACCCTGTCAAACACAGAGCCACAGGGCGATCAGGGGATTGGGGAGTTCCCCCCTATCAGGCACAGAGCAGGGCTGATCAGGGGGTTTGGGCGCTGCCCCCATCACGCTGATCCCGGTGCCGGGAGGCATATTACCCTTTTACTATATAGGATAGAGGCCTGGTGCATGGGTAGGGGCCGGCTGGTTTGCCCTGAAGGGTGTCCTGGATCAGGGTGGGGGTCCCCACTGGGGTGCCTGGCCAGTCTGGGTGAGGGGCTGAGGGCTGTTTTCCGGAAGCGGGTGACTGAAGCTCCCAAACGCTCCTTTTTTTCTTCTTTTTTTTTTTATTCTGGGCCCGCTTTAGCTCTGAGGCCTCGCTGCTGAAAACATCGATACAATGTTGAGGTCCGGCTGGCTAAAGCCCAGCTGAATGAAAGCCGGTTTCTGGGTTTTTGTTTAGCTTCTTATTTGCAACATAGTACATAGTTGCTTAGAGTTGCAGCTGGCAGGCGGGGAACGTTGGAGTTCGCTGTCACTGGAGCAAGCAAGCCTCCCTGCTCGCTTCAGTGCATGGCTGACAGTTAATTTGCATAAGGATATGCTGATTAGCCAATGGGAAGGGTAGCGGTCGTACGCTAATTACCATGTTTCTCTTTTATTAGTGTAGATAACATTCCTTTTAAAATTCCCACTCCACTCACACCAAGAAGTGTGTTTCTGTGTGAAATATGAGTTTTGTATAACTTTCATGGGGGAACATGATGGGTGTGGTAGGCAGACCCCTTTCCCCTCCCAAAAAATATTTTCATATCCCAATTCCTGGAACCTGGGATTATGCATGTGACATTGCAAGGGGGAATGGAGGTTATTGTCAAATAGATGGCCTTAAAATAAAGAAATTATCCTTGTTTATTTGAGTAGACCCAATGGCCTTACAAGTGAAAGAGAGAGGTAGAAGAGTCAGCCAGTGTCTGAGTGATAGGCTGTGAGAAATACTTAATGGACCATTGCTGGCTTTAAAGATGAAGGAAGGGAGCCATGAGCCAAAGGATGCTAGAAGCCTTTAGAAGCTGGAAAAAACAAGGAAGTGGAGGAAATCCCTGCCAGACTTCTGACCTCCAGCCCCATAAGATAATAAATTCATTTAGTGTTAAGCCACTGAGTTTGTGGTCATTTGTTACAGGAGCCATAGGAAAGTAATAGAGGAGCAGTGTGACTCAGGTTTTATCTTTTTGGAGCGTTTTTTGCACTTTGACTTCTTTTCTAAGAGTCTCACTTAAGTATTTTGCTGTAGCCTTTTTACCAACGATTCACTTGACAGCAAGAGAATGTTTTACAGCATGGATTGTCTACTAAACAACCTAATCAAAATATTATTAAACAATTACACTGCAGTAGGCTGTTTAATGAAGTGTTTTCAGTGTGGCTTGAACACTAATAGCAACAATGTTAAGCTGCTTTGTGCTCTGGGTATCAAAAAGCTTGTAATAATGTGAGTCGACTAAGAGCCAAATAAATCTTAAAGCACCTTTGACAGACAATGTACTTGTGCAGTCTAAATCTTGTCAGATATTGTTATTGTGCATGAAAATGGGGAAAAACAAGACTATCAAGAACTTCCGTATACTGTATATCATGTAAATGCCCCAATAACTAGGTACTTTCCAAGCTTCCTCCCATCGATGACATGTCTATTAGCTTGGTCTGAATTTGAATATAAATTTAAAAGAACATAACCTAAAGTTAAGCCAAGTACTCTTGAACTCCCCTCTATATCAGCACCTAATTTAGAAGTAGTGGCACCCATAATTAATTGGAAAAAAAACCTCTTAGAATTAAGAAAATAGCATTATATGGCTGATAGGCAAATCTAAATAAGACTAATGCAGATATACCCAAAGATGCAGTTACAGTGTGCTTTGGTTTTTAAGTAGAAAATTTCCATCTAACTAATTACATTTTCTTTCTTCTGTGCTTCTTTTGTAGAGAGTTCCAGGTAAGAAGTTTACTATTATATTTTGTTCATCAAAATGATCAGATATGAATTTAAGAATAATCACTATTCTAAACACTGTTGATAGTCCTAGAGAAATGGAAAAGGGCATGAACTGAAGAATTGTCACAAGTTCATGCAAATGACTTTAAAATTATGGGCTAAAGTTCTCTCTAGTCCAGTTCTTCTTTTCCCTTTATCTCTTAATGGACAAATAACTGATATTACAGTTATTACCCTGAGAACAAAAACCAAAACATTACTTCTGAATGAAAGACACTTTCTCCTCTGTGTCTAAGGGCAGTGAGTCCTCAAAGACAACAGTTGGAGTATGATTTGGAGGAGATAATTGGAGTACAGACCTCAGATTTTGAAATTCATCCCAGCCATGACTTGGACCACTCTACTGGAGTGATACACAGTAGTGATGTCCCTCTCTCCTGTTGCCTCCTTAACTCTCCATGGCCCCTCTCAAGAAATCTGTGTAAATCCTTTACATTTGCTGTACTCACTGGTTCTCTAAGAGAACAGTGGCCTGCCACTTGCACTCCTTGCAATTTGTCTGTTATGTAAAAGTAACAGGAAATTACTGCGTAGATGTCTATCAGTTCTCTCTGTTTGGCCCTCTTGATCCCTCTCTTATGAGATATTCAAGCCCACTCAGCTCCTCTCAGTGCATTCATCACAGCTATCATTTGTCTCTGTTTTTACTTCCATCACGTGTCATCTTAATGCTGAGGTGTTTTGACAAGTGCAATGAATTCCCATTAGCTGTGATTATCAGAAGTGGACGAGAGAAGTTGAGGACAGTGAATGACATGCTATTTCACATTTTACTCTCATCTAATTCACATCTATCAAGAAGGTCTTAGAGTGTTATCCATTCAGCATTCTCCAAATTGAGTCATTTTCCCTAATAGCATCAGTTCTGCTGATGTTTCTCTAAGTCTAGATGATTATTGAGGAACCATGCTTCAATTGTTAATGTGTAAAATCTTTCTGTTTTGAAACTAGTGGAGAAAATTTTGTTTATTTTCCAAATCAGATGACAAAATCTTCCTATAATCCTCTACATCTCGCAAGCTCAACTTTCTTTTTGTTTTTGTTTTTAAAGTGAATATTAAACTATGACTCCAACACCCATTTAGTAACTCATTAGTAATGGGGATGCTATTAGAATAGTCACAGATTCATTTACGCCTTTGATGTTTCCGAGAAAAGGGAAACACAGCTTATTACTAAATGTAAGGAATAAGCAATCTACCTAAACATGCGTAGTAGTATAATCCTTCGGGAAGAAAATCAAATGAGACCAGAAAATTTATTTTTAAATGAATAATAAACAAATGTGTATCATTACGTCTTACCAGATGCTGAGGTCTGAAATATTTTACTGAGGTTAAAAAATATTTACTATTGCTCTAAGGGATTCACTATGTGAACTTGGTGATTTAGGTAACCAAATCCAACATTTAATAAAAAATATTTATATACAAGTTCTATTTATAAAGTGGCTAAGAAGTTATGATTGTATGCTACTTAAGTAGGGTGTTTTTTTAATATATATTTTATTGATTTCAGAGAGAGAAAGGGAGGGGGAGAGAGACAGAAACATCAATGATGAGAATTATTGATTGGCTGCCTCCTGCATGCCCCCCACCAGGAACTGAGCCTGTAATCCAGGCACGTGCCCTTGACTGGAATCAAACCCAGGACCCTTCAGTCAGCAGGTCAATGCTCTATACACAGAGCCAAACCTGCCAGGGCAAGCAGTGTTTTCATTGAAAGAAAAATATGATACACCAGAAAAATTATTTATAACCAGAACTGAAGTCTGGCAAAATCTCTCACATAGACCAGAATGCAGTAATTTTTTTGTTTAATTTATGATCTTTAAATTTTTTAAGCCCAAACTCCCTTGAGATATTTAAATTTTTAAATGTTTTCATTAAATTCTGAGTTTAGAATAGACAGTGAAAATTTTCTTTACACGTTGCCATATTGAGCTTAGAGTAGATAAGAATCATTGTAGTTATGGTGTAATTGTTTACTTTAATGAAATTTGGAAGCATGAGCCTAAAGAAGATGCTACCCTAGAGGGCATGTGGAAAAAGTTCATTGCATATTTAAAAAATGTATTTGGTGAGTGTCATATCATTGGCCGCTTCTTTCAGTTCCACAGTGGACCTGATTTTATGTAAAGTAAAAATATAGACAAAGGTGTAGAAAATGTGATTTTGTTTCTAAAATTATTTTAGAATTTATATTTGTGTTCACGGGATATTTTGTTTTTTGTTTCGTTGTTTGTGCATGCATGTGTGTGTGTATGGTCTAGCAAAATTTTCTATTTCAAATGTAGTAATGTTTATTTTCATCTTTTTTATTATCATGAGTTGTTAAGAGAGATTTTATTCAGAGTTGTTTTTGTGGCCTCTTTTACCATACGTACATACTTGTAGATAAAACACGAACTCCAAGTTTGTTTTGTCTTTCCATAAACATCTCCCAGAACCCCAGATGCTAGAGAGCATCACATTACCTCTCTCACTGGGAAATGAGGCAGCCACTGCGGAAGATGATAAGCTGATGGGCTCACTTTATATTACTGGTGAGGGACAGAGCTGGAACAGAGCCAAGACCAGAACTCCAAAATCCTAACAGGAGTCTTTCCCACCACAATGTCTTTCCTCCTGGAACTGAATCTTTCATTATGAAAAACTTTTTCCAGTATCTTTATTGTAATCTCAGCACTCTATGTTATCTCTATATTGTCTTTTTTTTTCTAGATGCAGCCGAGATTCTTGGCCCCCACCTGCTCTTGGCATTGGCACTCCAGTAGAGGTGATGAGTTTTCCTGAGTCGGTACTGATTCTCTTTGTGACTAAATTTACACTCTTTGAACTCAATGGGGAACTGTAGTGTGGCTAGTTCTACAAAATCAATTGACTCATATTAGATGGGCTAGACTGAATATAAAAATTGACCTCTACATATGTGTAAATATATGTTTCAGTGTGAGGCCTTACCTCTACCTCTACTTTCTCTTCCTCTAGAGAATGTTCGAATACATTAGCTAAAGAAAATTAGAGATATGGAAATGACATTTGAAAATGTATTAACAAAGAAGAAAGATAAGCCATTTCCTAAAATACACAATCCTACTATCTAATAAAGAGGGAATATGCTAATTGACCCTCATGCCATCGCAAAGATGGTGGTGCCCACAGCCAATAAGCAGGGAATATGCTAATTGACTGTCACGCCCTCACAGATGGTGGTGCCCACAGCCACAAGATGGCGGCACCCATTCCCCTCAGCCCCACCTGGGTGGCAGGTGTGGCAAGGCCTGGCCCACCCCCAGGTGGACACAGCCACTCTCCGCCTGCCTCCAGAGTTCCCCAGTCCCTGCAGCCCCCAGCCACCCAGGGCTGGCCCAAGGCACAGTCAAGACTTGGTTGGTGGCAGCCCAGCTGACGCCCAAGGCACAAGCAAGCCTCAGATGTTGGCTGCCCAGCTGCCCAGGGCTGGCCTGAGGCAAAGGCAAGCCTCAGATGGCAGCTGCCCAGCTGCCCAGGGCCACCCAAGGCTAGGTAACCAGGGTCGGCCGAGGCTTGTGCTGCTGGCAGTGGCAGCAGCAGAGGTGTGATGGGCGTCACCTTCCCCTGATTGCCGGGTCACCTCCTGCCCTTGAGGGCTCCCAGACTGTGAGAGGGGGCAGGCCGGGCTGAGGAACCCCCACTCCAGTGCATGAATTTTCATGCACTGGGCCTCTAGTCCTATCTAATAATAGACAAACATGGTAATTAACCGTACCTCTGACACGCTTCCCAGTGGCTAATCAGGGCGATATGCAAATTAACTGCCGGAAGCCAGGCAGCTGAAGTGAACAGGAGGCTTGCTTGCTCCAGTGATGGAGGAAGCCAAGGTTCCCCGCCTGCCGTTGCCGGCCTCTGAGCTGCATTCTAAGAAACAATGTTGCAATTATAGAACCCAAACAAACCCAGATCCCTGCTTTCAGCAGCCAAGGCCTCAAGCTGGAGCCGGCCTCAGAGCTAAAGCCGGCTCTCAGCTCCAGTGACAGCAATAGAAGGTAAATAAATCCCAGAATAAAAGAAAAAAAGAAAAAAAGGAGAGGTTGGGAGCTTCAGTCACCCGCCAGCCTGAAAACGGCCCTCATCCCCTCACCCAGACTGGCCAGGCACCCCAGTGGGGACCCCCACCCTGAAGGGGGTGTGACCAGCTGCAAACAGCCATCAGCCCCTCACCCAGGCTGTCCAGGCACCCAAGCGGGACCCCCACCCTGATCCAGGACACCCTTCAGGGCAAACTAGCTGGCCCCCACCTGTGCACCAGGCCTCTATCCTATATAGTAAAAGGGTAATATGCAAACTGACCCTAACAGCAGAAAGACTGGGAATGACTGGTCACTATGACACACACTGACCACCAGGGGGCAGATGCTCAATGCAGGAGCTGCCCCCTGGTGGTCAGGGTGCTCCCACATGGGGAGCGCTGCTCAGCCACAAGCCAGGCTGACAGCTTCCAGTACAGCGGTGGTGGTGGGAGCCTCTCCTGCCTTCTCAGCAGCGCTAAGGATGTTTGACTGCAGCTTAGGTCTGCTCCCTGCTGGCAAGTGGGCATCCCCCAAGGCTGCTGGGATGACAGAGGGATGTCTGATTGCCATCTTAGGCCCAATCTCCTGGGGAGCAGACCTAAGCCAGCAAGTGGTCACCCCCGAGGGTCCCAGACTGCCAGAGGGCAAAGGCCGGGCTGAGGGACTTCCACAGAGTGCACAAATTTTTGTGCACCGGGCCTCTAGTTACTTATATTTGATAATTACATGTATTTGTACATTAGAGTACAACCCAAAATACATAAATCTATAAATTCAAAATATTTTTGTATATTGAATTGTATTTTGTAGATTTTCTTTGTAATATAGTATAGTAACATATTATAACTGTTGAATAATTGTTACAAAGCTCCTGATTCAGCAGTAATTTCCACATTCTAAAAATGGCTTGGATTAACTTAGATAATAAGGCTACTATGTAATTAAAACTTTCCTTTGGGATTTATAAGTCATGTTATATCCCTAACTGAAAATTTGTTTTAGGCTACAAAGGTTAGAGTTCAACTTTTTAAACATGTATTCTCCTACAAAATCAAAACATCACAGTTTTGTCTGTGTGTATCTATCTGATCTTTAGCATGCAACTTTAGCTACACTTTTAATTTACAGACCTCTTTGAGAAACCACAAGTTTTCTTAATGAATTTATAGATTTTTCTTTCTCAACTCTAGTTGGAACCACATAGCCCATTAATCTTAGGTGATTTTAGTATCTGTATTGACAACATTGAAGATAGGTTTGGTGTAAATGTTTTTTCCTTGTTTAATACTCTTGCTTCACTTGGCCTGTCTCTAAAATGACTCTATCATGAAAGGGACAGACTATTTTCAACATTACTATCAACTCATATTTACTGAGTGTTATTTGCACATAGGGCATTACCCAGTACTCAACACGCTCCCATAGTTTTTGACATCTTATTTACCCTCGTGGTTTCATGTAGCTTTATTTCTTTAGCACCAACTATTTAGTATTCATTTAATTTCAAAATAACACATATATCTGCTTGACATTTTAGTCCAAAATAATTGTTGGCTTCCAACCCTGATCTATCAATAATTCTCATTGTGCATTCTAACAGAAACCAGTATTTCTCAGTACCTTTGTTTTGGAAAAAAAGAACTCAGGCCATTTATGATACTATGGGTATTTTTGCAATAATGTACTTTAAATTTGCCTGTTCTTTTTACTACCTTAGCCACTAGTGAAATTATTTTGTTTGTAGACCTTACATTATTATATATTTGCCCTTTCAACTTTCTAATTGATTGATGTCTTTTTACCATTTTGTGTATCCTACAATTGTCCGAAAAAAATGGGAACATTTTATTTTATTTTTTTTACAATGCACTTGTTTCTACATTAGAAGTCTCCTACATACATTCATTAAGTTAGATGTGTTTAAGAGTTTGTGTGCTATTTATATGCAGCATGCATGCAGTTATAGGTTCATAAATTTGAAGGATTTTGAGTGGTTCAGTTCCATGCTCTCAATAAAAGAAGCCCAGATGGATGAGAACATAATGTATTGGGTAACTAGCACTCATTTTCAGAGTAAAAAGTGTCCTGATATTGATGTGAGTTAATCAATAGAGTAGAATTCTATCTTCAAATTACATGGAGAACAATTATTGCTAATAATTATTAAGTTAGTAACATCTCAATTTTAAAGTGCCTTAATGAACATTTATAGCCATCACTTTTCCTTTTTTAATTTACACTCTTTTTAAGGTTCTTTTGAAGACATAGAAAACACATAAAAATCCTAAGTCACATTCCTTTATCAAATCATCTAAATATTACAAATGAAAAATTCAGGATATTTAGATTATAAACTTGCTTTTTTTAAAACTAATGTAGTTTATAATATACTAATCCTATGGGAATACTTAATTTTTATTTGATATGAAGTAATATATCATTTACATGTATTTGAATAAGGTGATATACTTTCTATTTATATATACCAGTAATCAATTTGCCCTAGAGACTGCAGAACAAATTCCTAATATTTTCTAATTATCATTATAACATCTTATTGATGTCAGGGCACTAATTTTTATTATCTCTAATAGAGGCCCAGTGCATAAAATTTGTGTGTGTGGGGGGGAAACAGGTTGTGTGTCCCTCAGCCCAGCCTGCACCCTCTCCAATCTGGGATCCCTCTCACAATCCAGGACTGCTGGCTCCCTGCTCACCTAACCACTTCTGCCTGCCAGCCTGATCACCCTCTAACCACTCCCCTGCCAGCCTGATCAACTCCTAACTGCTCCCCTGCTGGCCTGGTTGCCCCCAACTGCCCTCCCCTTCTGGCCCGGTCACCCATAACTGTCCTCCCCTGCCAGCCCAGTCACCCCTAACTGCCCTCCCCTGCTCACCTGGTTGCCCCTAACTGCCCTCTCCTGCCAGCCCAGTCACCCCTAACTGCCCTCCCCTGCTCACCTGGTTGCCCCTAACTGCCCTCTCCTGCTGGTCTGATTGCCCACAACTGCCCTCCCCTGCCGGCCATTTTTGTGGTGGCCATCTTGTGACCACATGGGGGCAGCCATCTCATGCGAGGGCATGACGGTCAATTTGCTTATTACCTCTTTATTATATAGGATGTTCTTACAATCTCTATAGCAGTGTTGTATTACTGTGGATTTATAGTTAAAATGCATGCGTACTTATGAATGTGTAATGCCTAACTCATCCACACAGGGCATGTTATTGCCATTTTATCAGTCCTGGTCATTTAATATATAAATTTTTGAATGCCAGGTTCTCGGCTAGGCATGGGAGAAATTATAGTTACCAAAATGGATGTGGTCCTGAACTCATGGACCTTGCTGTTTGGCATTCAAATACAGAGTAGTTACTTAAACATGTCTGTGATTCACTTCTAGACACTGTTTTGAAGGTTGGCTACATTCTAGGCTCCAAGGTGGCAATGTGTTTAGGTATAACCAATGTAAATATCTTAGATTTTATTTTTAAATTATATTAAAAAGCCAGCACTGAGTAGGGAGTAGATGGGTTTATTTAACACACAATTAGAATGCGTGTATCATAGTTGTGGCCTTCTTTAATCATCTTCTCTTATTAGTAAATGTTTTAACTAAGGATAATTAGAGACAAAGCATCCATCCTGATTTATTTTTTAAATTTGTATTGTCTTCTCCTGTGTCGTAGCCATCAGTTATCTGTTTCCTGGAATATACTATGAGCCTTCCTGGTTTACCACTGATATGCCTGGGCTCCTTGTGCATTCTTCGTGTCTGATTGCTACCCTGACCACAAAAAAAGCACCAGGCTTGATTGTTATGTTTTATTTACGGTCCTTACTCTGCCTTCCCAGGGCTTCTGTATGTTCCCATGCTACACCAGTTAGTGCTGAGTTTTTCCTTGAGTTCCTTGCTTGCTTTGCTGTGACTGAAGTCAGCACTTACTAGAGCTTAGTAAGGTTTAAAGCATGTGGCCCCCTCACAATCTCAGCACCATGTCATCATGGAATCACTAACTCAGTGGTTGCACTTCCTTTTTTGGATACACTACCTATACTGTTTAGTCTACTTTCTTGTTCAATGAATACTAATACTAAGTCTTTCTTAAGATTACATTTTCCAGAATAACTAACATCTGCAGAGCGTAGGTATGTGGCATCATGATCAGGCTAATATGCATCTAAGCACTTGCTTCTGTGTTTTAGGTTCAAAGAGACAGCTTTCAGGTAGACAATATTATTAGCAACAAGAGTGACTCAGTATAAAACTACCAACAGATAATTTTGTGTACTGTCTTTCACTGTTACTTTTAGAAAACTTTCCTGACTACTCACAGTCAAAAAAGATACAACATATGTCATTGACAGGAATGTAGTTCTGTTTTTGGTCACATCAAACAGTGCTCTTGACATCTATTTTCTTCTTTCCCTTACTTTGTAACCAAGGGAATGGATTTCAAGTAATCTGGGGGCAAAATAGGGTCATCAATACATGGAAAAGTGCTCAGTATCATTGGCCATCAAGAAATCAAACTTCCTACCCTCATTGGGGTCACTATAATAATAAGACAAGGATGTGCAGAAATTTGAAATCCACATACACTGCTGGTTACTGTAAAATTGTCCAGCTCCTTTGGGAAACAGTCTGGTACTTTCTCAAAAGGTTAAACAGAGTTGTCATACGATTCAGCAATTCTAACCATAGGTATGTACATAACAAAGAGAAATATGGACATATGTCCATAAAAACTTGTACACAAACATAGCAACATAATTTATAAATGTCCCAAAATAGAGGCAATCCAAATTTCCATCAACTGCTGAATATATAAGATATAGTATCTACACTAATAAAAGAGAAACATGGTAATTAGCGTACGACCGCTACCCTTCCCATTGGCTAATCAGCATATCCTTATGCAAATTAACTGTCAGCCAAGATGGCGGCCAGCAGCCAGGCAGCTGGAAGCGAACATGAGGCTTGCTTGCTTCAGTGACTGCAGACTGCAACATTCCCCGCCTGACTTGCCGGCCTCTGAGTTGCAACTCTAAGCAACTATGTACTATGTTGCAAATGTAGAAGCTAAACAAAACCCCAGAAACCAGCTTTCAGCCTGCCTGGATCTCAGAGCTGAAGTTATACATTGTTTCGATTATAGAACGGCAAACAAACCAGATACGAAGCCTCAGAGCTAGAGCCAGAGCTAAAGCTGGCCCAGAATAAAATAAAAAAAAGAGAAAAAAAAGGAGCGGTTGGGAGCTTCAGTCAACAACCGCCAGCCTGAAAGCAGCCCTCAGCCCCTCACCCAGACTGGCCAGGCACCCCAGTGGGGACCCCCACCCTGAAGGGTGTGTGACCAGCTGCAAACAGCCATCATCCCCTCATCCAGGCTGGCCAGGCACCCCAGTGGGGACCCCAACCCTGATCCAGGACACCCTTCAGGGCAAACCAGCCGGCCCCCAGGCCTCTATCCTATATAGTAAAAGGGTAATATGCCTCCCAGTACCGGGATCAGCGGAGCCAAGAGGCCTCTTGGCACCAGATCAGCGTGACAGGGGGCAGCTCCCAAACCCCCTGATCGCCCTGCAGCTCTGTGTGTGACAGGGGGCGGGGCCACAAACCTCCCTATCCGCCCTGCTCTGGTTTGTGACAGGGGGAAGGCGCCCCAACCCCTCTGATGGGCTCTGCTTCTGTGTGTGACAGGGTGGTGGGGGCCACAACCTCCCTATCCGCCCCTTGCTCTGTGTGTGACAGTGGCAGCACCCCACCCCCTGATGGGCCCTGCTCTGTGCGTGAAAGGGGGTGGCGCCGCAACCTCCCCATCGACCCTGCCTTAAGTGTGACAGGGGGCGGTGCCCCAACCCCCCAATCGGCCCCACCCTGAGCGTGACTGAGGGTGGCATCGCAACCTCCCAATCCACCCTGCTCTGTGCATGACAGGGGGCGGTGCCCCAACTCCCCAATCAGCCCTGCTCTGTGCATGACAGGGGGCGGTGCCCCAACTCCCCAATCAGCCCTGCTCTGAGCCTGACCAGGGGCTGCACCTAGGGATTGGGCCTGCCCTCTGCGACCCAGGAGCAGGCCTAAGCCAGCAGGTCGTTATCTTCTGAGGGGTCCCAGACTGCAAGAGGGCACAGGCCGGGCTGAGGGACCCCCCCTCTCCCCCCCCCCCGAGTGCACAAATTTTTGTGCACTGGGCCTCTAGTATTCATATAATGGACTATTATTTATCAAAAAAAGAGAAAGAAATGCAATAGTGATACAAAGCACACCATGAAAAGACCTTGAAAAACAATTTACTAATGTGAAATAAACCAGTCACAAAAGACGGGCTATTGTATGATTCCATTTAGGTGAAATGTTCATAAAAGGCAAATCCATACATACATAATGGAATGCCTGGGATAGAATAAGAGCTCAATACATATTTGTTAATGGTATCACCAAAGTATAATACCAGGTAAATGATTAGTATTTTCCAGAGAAAGGGGATGGGAATGAAGAATCACCAGTAATGAGTATGAAGCTTCTTTTTATGGTGATACTTGCACAATTCTATAAGTATACTAAAAAACAGTCAATTGGACATTTTAAAAAAGGTGATTTGTATGATATGTGAATTATAACTCAAAAAATCTATTCTAATTATAAAAGAAGATATTATATCACTACCCATGGAGTATTAGAACTTTAAATAGTATACTTTCCTTTTTTCTCTTTCTAGCCTTGTGATACCATTGGCATATATTTTACTTATACATGTGTTATAAACCCATATTTTTTCCTGAAAGATGTACAAATAAATGAATACCTAAGATTTATATACGTAAGCTGACTTTATTTTAATCACAACAGTTTCTTACCATCTGTCTTAGTCCATCCCATATCAAAATATTACACTGAGTGGCTTATAAGCAACAGAAATCTATTTCTCACAGTTCTGGGGGCTGGAAGTCCAAAATAAGGGTGTCAGTATGGTTAGGTGAGGGACCTTTTGGGGGTGGCACACTTTCCCTTGTATCCTCATGTGGTGGAAATGACACAAGCTCTCTTGATCTCTTTTATATGGGCACTAATCCCACTCATGAGGGATCTGCTCTCATGACCTAATCATTTCCCAAAGGTCCCACCTCCTAATGCTTAACCTTCGGCACTTGGTTGTCAACACAGGAATTTGGGGGACACAAACATTCAGTCAATAACATCATATATTACACATTCCACACAATTTAAAAAAAAACACAATTTAAGTATTTAAATTGTTTCATCTTTCTTTCTTTCTTCCATCATTGTAATTCAGATATTCATAAACTAAGTTTTGTTGGCATTTATTAGGTGCCAAATATTGTGATAGATGCTTGGGATACAGGTCTGAGTTGTCTATGTCTCTAGGGAGGAAAGCCTGGTGAGAAGTAGCCAGATCACATACTGAAAGAGCTGGAACCATATTACTGTAATAGCATTGAATGGGGTTTAGGGCAGCTCACTATTTTCTACTCTCAATTTCAGTGCTTGACAATTTAATACTAGGGCAAGTCACTCAAAATCTACTTGCTTCTATTTCCAGAAGACTGGGCTAAACAAACTACAAGGTCTCTTTAGACTTAAAATTATTTGTCATTTCGCATTGACATTTTTGTAGTCTTGATAACTTGAATAGCATTTATTCTGACTCCTGGGTACAAGTGTATTTTTATTTTACATCAATGACTACTGGACATTACTAAATACTACTATGTAAGATGAGTTTTTTCTACATTTGGCTTTAACATTGGCTGTATACACAGATATATTTGAATTCTACCTTTAAGCCATGTGTCAAATACATTCTCTCAATTTTTACTGCAATATTAGCATTTTTATCTAATAAAATAGCAATGATGATGGAAATGTTCTATATCATTGTTGTCCCACTGGCCAGTAGCTGCATGTGCTCACTGAGCACTTGAAATGTGGTCAGCGTGACTGAGATTCTGAATTTTAAATTTTATTTAATTTTAATGTACTTAAATAGCCTTATGTGTATTGGACAGAGCAGGCCTAAAGCCCACTGTTTGCACTGATGAATCTCCACAAGTCCATTTTTTCTTTATCACAGTAGTGAAAACTTTTTTAGTCATAGATTAAATTACACAAATAACTAAAATACTGTAATGGCTTCACAGTACATTTAATTCTAGCCATTGTTTATGTCTTTAAACTCATCTCATACCACTCTTCTCCTCTCTCTGTTTCAGCCACTCTGGATTTGATCTACCTAGTATTCCTCAAACACACTATGACCAGTTCCAGCTCAGGGCTTTTTCCTGTCTGGAAAGTGTACCTTATGCTTCCATATCTGTTTTTATTT
Organism: Myotis lucifugus; assembly: GCF_000147115.1. Lineage (NCBI taxonomy): Eukaryota > Metazoa > Chordata > Mammalia > Chiroptera > Vespertilionidae > Myotis > Myotis lucifugus. Next base: position 2,857,024 of record NW_005871144.1, on the reverse strand, counting down.
AGGCCTCATCTCAAATGTCCTTACTTTGAAGATGCAACGTGTGACCACCTGTAGAAAAAGGTCCTCCCTATAGTCCATCTCTCAACCACAACCAGTTTTGTCTTGTTCATAGCATTTATCTCTATTTGAGATTATTTGTTACCTATGTAATGTCTTTTCCTCTCACTAGAATATAGCAGAGACCATCTTCATTATCACCACCTCTGACACCACTGAGCACTGATGAAATGCTTATTGTGAGGAAGGTATTATGGCAATATTTTCAGATATATTTGTAAATTAAGTGGTCCTCTGGCCACCCAATATATAGCCTATCGATAATGGTTGGTCCAAACGCCATATAAACAATATATAAACAAATAAAAGTGAAACTCATAAGACTATAAATTATTCCCATTATATTCATTAATTTTTTTCTGTAATTCCATAAAAGTGATATGCTTACATATGTGATTATAATGGTTATTTGTGCAAGGAGGAAAAAAAAAACCTTTGTATTTTTATCTTATTTTTCTGATGGCAGTAACAGTTGAAATAAAGGTTTATTCCTAACCAAAAGATATAACCTAAATGAGAATAACACCTCTTAAGAAAGAAACTATGAATATGGCTCAGCTCACTACAATAATTTTTAAAACTTCAGGAATTGTGATGCATAGTGGTAAAGAACTTGGACTCCTGAATAAAAATATTCTTATTTAAACCCTTACTAATGGTGTTTTCAAGGAGAGTTATTTAATTTCTCTTAGGCACAGTTTTTGTATCTATAAAATAATATAACTAACTGTTAAAATTAACTTGAGAGATAGAAAGGATGGGAAAGAGAGAAAAAAATGAGAGACAGAGAGAGAGAGAGAGAAACACCGATTTGTTGTTCCACTTACTTATGAAGCCAATAGTTGATTCCTGTGTGTGCCCTGACTAAGGATCAAACCTGCAACCTTGGCGTATTGCAATGATGCTCTAACCAACTGAACTAATCAGCCAGGGCCATAACTAACTTCACAGAACTTTATTTCATCAAGCTTAATTGAGATACTATATATTAAAAAACCCTGGTACCTTGCACAAAATACATGCTTAATAAATGTGATAGTTTTTTTTTAAATTTTTTCCAAGATGCAAATATGGGAAACCAAAAACATCACTTTATTCAACAAAAGCCAAGTACATTACAAGAGAGAATATGTGTGTGAGTACCTATTATACAGTAGTTGGTTAACATTTTTGAATCAATTAGACAAAGTCTAAATCAATATCCCAGGCAGTGTTTGACATATAACAGATACTAGTTTTTAAAAATTAACAGATAAAAAAATTATCCATCAGGAAATAATTATTTTGCATTATTAGGTTGATAATATTTACTTCAGCATTTAGATTTTGGTTTTCTCAAATGTATGATAGGAGTTTTAAAGAGAAAAGAAAATTAAAATACTTTAAAAATAGAGCTAATGGCATACATAGCATTAATATTTTCAATGAATGTTCTTTTTCTTTTGTTAATCCTCACCCAGGGATACTTTTTTTCATTGATTTTCAGAGAGTTCAAAGGAGGGAGGGAGAGGGAGAGAGACAGAGGAAAGAGAAACATAAATGTGAGAGAGAGAGGCACATCGATTGGTTGCCTCCTGCAAGCGCCTGACTGAGGCCAGGGATGGAACCTGAAAGCCAAGTATGTGCCTTTGACCAAGAATCAAACCTTCAACCTTGGCTGGGTGGGCCAACGCTCTAACCACTGAGCACACCAGCCAGGGCTTTAGTTTTCCTCTAGTGTTAGAACATAACATATTCATTTATTCATAAATGTACTTAATGAAATTTGGCTACAAATTTTTTTTAAAAAAATTTGTGTAATGAGTAAAAAAAAAGTGTTTCTTATAACTCTCAAGATATGGTAGAGAAGTCATAGATTTTCCATATCTGAATCATAATTACTTAGCTTCCTAAATTCGTAACTTCTGATGGACAGAATAAGAAATGACGCTGTGAGGAATATTTTTGTATCTTCAACAAACCTATAGTCAAATAATTATTCTGTTGTGTTACTCTGTGAGCTTATGCACGGCATATCCCTTAAATGCCGATGAAAATAGCCCTCTTTCCAGAGGAGCTTATAAGTGTTCTTTGCCAGACAAGGATCACACATATCTCTCATTACTCTTATAACTTAGGTAACTGGAGCGCGCTTTGGACTGAATCACCCCCCTCCCCCAGCCCCATTCATATATTTGAAGCCCTAACTCCCAATGTGACTGCATTTGGAGATTGGACCTTTGGGACGTAAAATTAAATGAGATCATAATGGGGCAGGGGAGGCAAATCCAGAAAGGCTGGTATCCTTACAAGAGATACCAGGTCTCGCTCTGTCCCCCATCTCCACCTTTCTCCTCTCTCCACAAGCACACAGAAAGGCCATGTTAAGACACAGAAAGAAGGCAACTGTTCATAAGCCAAGAATCAAACAAGGTTTCACCAGGAATCGAGCTGGCTGTCACCTCAGTCTGGGACTTTAAGCCTCCAGAACTGTTTGAAAATCAATTTCTGTTGTGTAAGCCCAACATGGTATTTTGTTATGGGTGCCCATGCTGACTAATACAGACAGGAAGTGTCACATGCGATTTAGGTTCCACTTCCAGTTCTGGGGACCATCATTTCTTCCTTCTAAATGTTCTTTATAAATGGAGATGAAAACATAAAATAAATAAGTAAATAATAAATAAATAAGTAAAAAAGCCAAATTTGTAAAAACAGGGAGTAAAATGGTGTTTACCAGGGGATGGGGAATAAGGGGATAAGACAGATGTTGTTAAAGGGTACAAATTTCCAACTTGTTGTAAATAAACCCTAGAGATCTAACATACAGTATAGTGAATATAGACAACAATATTTAATTAAAATCACCAAACTTCCTAAGAGACTAGAATTTAGTGATTCCAAGCACTAAAAAAAAAAAAAAAAGGATAATTATGTAATGTGCTAGAGGTGCTAATTATCACTACAATGGCTATTACAATATATAAATGTATCAAATTAACACGTTACACACCCCAAATGATACAATGTTATAAGTCAAATATATTTTTATTAAAATACCCTTATTGATAAAAAAATAAGAAAATAAATACATTTTCTCTATCACATTTTACATTTGTCTATTCTATCCCGGATTTGTTGTTTTCTCTGACAATTTTTACACTGAAACTTCTCTGATGCTATTTTTAAGCTGTGTGACCCTGGATTGTTTTAATTTTTCTGTTTTAGTTTTTTAAATCTATAAAATAGCAATAATAATAGTTCTTAACTCGTTGGGAGCAGTACATGAATTAATATATCTGACATACTTTAAAAGGTACTGAACACATAACAAGCATAATAAACATAAGTTACTCTTTGCAGATAAAAGTCCTGATACTTTTTCTAAGTACCTGGCTTTGGAAGACATGCAGTTAACTTACTTCTGACTAAATTTCACTAAACTTAGTGAATACACACTGTTTTAAAAGTGCCAGTTCCCTTTTGCAGAAGTCACTGACTAAATGGATCTCATTTATGACCTACAAGGAGAAAACATTTTTATTCTGATGTATATCTGTGATACTGCCAACTGGTAATGTTTGATAGTGAGTTATTCCAGAATAATGGGAAACACACAGCGGGAGCCTGTCTTTGCCAAACTCCCAGCGAAAGCATTTTGAGTCCTTTCTCTCTGTGCAAGTAGTCAGTGTAAGGGCAGCCGCCCCGTCTAGCCCCAGTTGAGGCTCTGTTCGAGGGCATTTTCTAAGTGTGATTTATGTTAGCCCTCCTTGATTATGTTAAATAAGTTCCAGTCATCCCTCTGCCCTTCATGTGACTGACTGAAAAGAAAGTGGCGTTATGGTCATAGTGAATTGTATTTAATTGCACTTATTATAGCTTGTATGTAATTTGCAATTATTTAGGGAGGTTTATTGTTATTGTTTGTGTTGCTTAGAGTAATTTAAGGAACAGGCACTGCCATACAAAATGACATAAAATGGTTCAGATGTTATTTTCTGTCTTGAGGGAGGGATGGTGGGAGGTAGGTAAAGACAGGAGGGAGAAAAGTTTCACTGGATAGTGAGAGGAAGCAAATTGATTGGCAGAAAACTTAACTCTACTGCGGCAGTAAAACAAAGTTGGCTGATAGTAATGTTTATCTGGGTGGAAAGATATAGATGAGACATTGATTGTTTAGTAAGTCAAATATGACAGGATAAGTTGTTTTCTATGTACACGTTTAAGAGAAAATCGTTAAGTATAAGTTCCTATTTTAGAATGTTGAAGTTTAAAAAAGTTTTAATTCCTTTATTTATTTTAAAAGGTTATGATAAACATAGAGCCATCACCACCTCACCACAGCCACCACCACCACCACTGGTGAGTTTACTATTTTATGAAAAGATGAGATGTTAAATTTATGAGAGAGTAGGAAGGAAGCTCAACATAATGCCACTTCTTTTATGAGCATTTCGGCTAGCAGAGATTGCTGGTTTTAGGTGAAATCGTCAGATATTTTCAGAATGTATCTGAGAGACAAAGGGAAGAAATTGTTGCTCACAAATACTTTCAAACTTTTGAATGATTCTTGAAACTGTAGGGTAGTAGGAATTATATTCTATTGAAGTGGAAAATACTGGAACTTGTTAGTTATTTAAAAACTGGTACGCTTCTCAAGGTCCATTCTTTCTTCCAAAATAAAACAGTACTGTGAAGTTTGGCATTATATTTGTTTTTCTTGCAATTCTGTAAATTTAACATTTCACCTTTTCAAAAAAGACAGTAAATTCGCCAGTGGTGGTTCAGTATATAGCACATAAAGTATGCACAAAAATACATTTAGAAATAAATTGTTAGTCAAATGTACTAAAGGAAGAAACTGAAATCTGGATCCTGAGCACCCACTGAATTGACATACGTCTTTAAATATATTGAATGCATCGCTTCTCCGCCTTTTGGCTAAGATCACGTGTAGTATCTGTTCTTATCAGTTTAAATATATTGAATGCACATATTCTAGCATATAATTACACTTGATTAGAATGAATCTCATATTAATTGAGAGAAAGTCTATTATTAAGTTTACCACTTGGATAATTGACCAACAGTTTTGAATGGGTTTATTTGTTTTATTCCAAATAGAGAAGTAATAAGTAATCATGAAGTATGTGAAATTTCAAAGAAATTAAAGAATATAAAAATTATTAATAATTTCATCTACTGCCAGTTATTACTTAATATTTTTGTGGTTTTGTTCTAATATGTAATAGAAAATGTAATTTTACAAATATATAAAATATTGACAAATTTGAATTAATATTATAGTGCCTATAAATTCTGCTTTGATTTTTACTTAACAATATATGTACAGTCCCAAAATACCATAGTACAAGTTATAATAATTGATCATATGCACAATATTATTTTATTTAACTCTACCTATATTGATAAATATTTATTTTATAAGTAATAATTACTATTATGAACAATGTTTGATAAGCATTCTTATATATAGCTCTTGATTATTTTCTTACATATTTCTGAGTGAAAATAGATGTCAATATTCTGAGTTGAACACATCTATTGGTTGCCTCCTGCATGTGCCTGAACCAGGGCCCGGGCCAGGGAGGAACCGAGGGACATGCTCTTAACCAGAATTGAACCTTGATGCTCTATCCACTGAGCCAAACTAGCTAGGGATGAATATATTTTTAAGGACTTTGAAATATACCTAATGCTCCAAATGTAGCTCAGGGTATATATTCTTGGATATGGGCCTTTAACAGAATCAGAGCTCCACTGGCCCATACAGCATAAATACATAAGAGACGCTTCTTGGTATTCTATGTTAGCAACTCATTTTCCATCCGTCATGCTCCAGGTCATAGTCTCCCATTTTCTATTTATAGAATTGCTGGTCAATCCCCCAGGCTATACTTCAAAATGTCAAAGAATCCTCACCAACACTAATTACTTGCTAATCCATATTTTTTGTTTCCTCTCCCATTTGCTAGACGATGTCAGAGTCGGTCTTTAGCTTAATTAACATGAAGATTTATAGATTTATACATTTTTGTTCATTTGCACTACCCACTTTTACAGTTTTTTCAGTCAATATGGAAAGAAACAAAGTAAATATCAGAATGAAAGGCCACAGTGAAGTAAACATCCCAAATTTCAGATCATATGAAGCTCAGGATAGGTTAATGAAGAGCACTTGAGGGCAATAGTGTTTGAGATGTTCTAATACTCATTGGACAAAGTATATAGTGTTCTGCCATATACTCTCACTGGTTCAGAGCATAAGGTAGCACCCAGAGCATGAAACTAAATATACAACAATATTATGCTAAGAGATGTATCTTCACCTGTCTACAATTATGTCTAGCTATTTGTCTTTCTCTCAGCTTTCTAAGGAAAATGCTTCAGAAACAAAAAAAGTTTACAAATTCACATTGTGACGTCTAACATTAAACAGAGGAAGCCTCCTTTGCCAAAATACTTTACAAAAACTTCTTACCTTCACCCTACCAATAATATGTGAGAGCTTATCACATTGAACGCTTGTAAGAATTATTTATTCTAGTTTTTTTTGTTCTATTTGTTTAGTTCCATCTAAAGGGCAGAAAACAAACAAACAAAAAAAACACACACACAAAAAAACAAAACCCCCACACACCACATAATAAAAATTAAAAGGAAAAACATTTTCCTGATGCCTATTGGTGGAGGTTTCATGTTTACTAGCTACCTGCATGTCTTCATCCATGATAATTTCCTAAATTTCAATGGTGATAACACACTTGAACTCTCCAATTTCATAGGTTCCTTTGTACTTGTTCCACAGTGTCTTTTAAAAAATCAACTCTTTACCATGAGTAGCAATCTCACATTTTCCCCTATGACAGAATAACTCTAATGCTATTGATTTTTGATTCTTAAATTCAGGTGTAAGTTCTGGCATATAGGATTTTGGCTAGAACTATAAAAAAGTCCAGTGGAGCTACCTCTAATGTAGACCCTATATTAAGAAACATTGAAATATTTAAAGAAATAAACTTAGAGACATTCAGAAATGGAAAAACTAAAAGTTAAAATTGGTTTTATTACTTTTCCTTTATAGGAAGGAAATGTAAGTTTTCAGGTAAGATCTTCTGAAATTATGTACTAACTAGTGTCCTGGTGCACAAAATTTGTGCACAGAGGGGGGAGTTCCCTCAGCCCAGCCTGCACTCTCTCCAATTGGGACCCCTTGGGGGATGTCCGACTGCTGGTTTAGGGATCAGGCCTAAACCGGCAGCAGAACATCCCTCTCTCAATCTGGGACAGCTGGCTCCTAACCACTCACCTGCCTGCCTGCCCGATCACCCCTAACTGCCTCTGCCTGCCTGCCTGATTGTCCCTAACTGCCCTCCCCTGCCGGCCTGATCTCGCCCCACCTGCCCTCCCCTGCCTGCCTCATCTCGCCCCCAACTGCCCTCCCCTGCAGGCCTCATCTCGCCCCCAACTGCCGTCCCCTGCCAGCCAATTTGGTTCTGACTGGTCGGTTTCTATGCCAGTCAGCGTCAAAAGCTCCTCCTCCTAGGCAGCCATTGGCTCCTCACAGTTCACCCAGAATTGGTTCTGATTGGTCAGTTTCTATGCCAGTCAGCGTCTCTGGGCCTATCTCCAGGCCTGATCAGAGAGGTGGAGCAGATCAGCAGCCCCCATGGAGGCCCGGAGAGAAACAGAGGTGTGGCTGCTGGCGAAGCCCGTAGAGAAAGAGCGAGGCAACGGCTGATCAACAGCTGCCATGGAGGCTGCGAATCAGACCCTGCCTCTCTCTTCAGGCCTCTGTCCAGGCCTGATCCACAGCCCCCTCGGCAGTCATTGCTGGGTCGCCATGGCAACCCCGCACTGACTGCAGGACTGACTTAGGTGTTTGGTTGAGCCTTCGGTCGGTCGTTACAGACCCTGGGTTTTTATATATTAGGATGGGAATTCTGTGCTCAATGAATTATATAAATGAACATCTCTTCCCCTTTCATGTTCCTTATTTAGCATACTTTCCAGCCCATTAGAAGTGTTTAAAGTTTGTTTTATTAGTTAAAAATAGCAATGATTTTAAAAACTTCAATAGTCCTTAGAAAATTGAAATTATAGGTTATCATCTTCACTATATGTATAGTGTATATGTGTTTGTACATATGGCACGAAGCACAATGATACTAATAAGAGGTAGGAGGCAATTTCAGATGCTTGTCAGAAGAGATTAGAAAATAATTGTCTATCTACCAGTAGGGTAGTTGCTTCAAAGTCATTCAATACATGATTTTTTTCAACTTTGCTTTTCATTTGGGGAGTTATCCAGTGGATATGGGTAGGGCTTGAAGAGAAACACTGTAGCCCAGTGGTGTGGCTCAGTGGTTGAGCACTGACCTATGTACCAGGAGGTCACAGTTTGATTCCTGATCAGGGCACATGCTCGGTTTTCGGGCTCGATCCCCTTTAGAGGTGGGGGAAGTAGCCGATCAATGATTCTCTCTCATCATTGGTGTTTCTCTCTCTCTCTCCTTCTCCCTTCTTCTCTGATATCAATGAAAATATATTTAAAACTTTTTTTAAAGAGAAGCATTGTAAACCAGACAACGTGTCCAGTCCATTCCATCACTGCTGAAAAAGCACGTAAAGTCTCAGAATTATATGATGATATTAGTACAGCTCCCTGCCTCATCTCCTGTTTCCACATGGCATTTAAACTAAAGCCTCCATGATTCTGAGAAAGGCAGCCCTTGCTCTCTATTTTGTGGCTCCTTCTACTTTGGAGCCATTAGGACTTTGCTTCCTGAAAGATCATCTATACATTTAAAGATATTTGTTATATTTTGTCCAGCTTTTCTAGATTTTTACTTTATTTTATTTGTTTTCTTCTATTTTTTTATATCACTAAGATGTATAGGTTACTTTATTGCTATGCTGCCAGATTATACGGCCTTTTGGCTACTACTAGTATTTCTGCAGCCATCCATTTGACTATAAGGACTACTAATTTGATTACATCATTTCCATAAGAACCTAACCTCTGATATGTTTATTTACTCTTAAAATATATGGATTTGGTTTTGAGCAACAGCAGAGAATTCCAGCAATCCAGGTTATTCCAATCCTATATAATAAAAGCCTAATATGCTAAATGTCTGGTCATCCGGTCATCCATTCACCCAATCAAAGCGTAATATGCTAATGATATGCTAAAGCTGCTCAACAGCTCGCTATGATGTGCACTGACCACCAGCGGGCAGATGCTCTGACTGATAGGTTAGCTTGCTGCTGGGGTCCGGCTGATCGGGACTGAGCGAGATGGGCCAGACACACCCTGGAGCCCTCCTGAGTCCCTTTCTGGCCCTGATCATGCACCAGGGGGTCCCTTGGCCTGGCTTGCACCCTCTCACAATCTGGGACCCCTCAGGGGATGTCAGAGAGCCAGTTTTGGTCCGATCCTGCAGGCCAGGCTGAGGGACCCCACTAGTGCACTAATTCGTGCGCCGGGCCTCTAGTAAAATATAACCTTGAGTTATTTTTTGACAGCTTTGAAGAAACAACATTCAAGGATGAATGCATGCAAAGTAATCCAATGTGCTCGAAATTTAAAAATTTAACTACAGTTCAAGTCAGACCATTAGGGAGTACCAATGTAAAACTCAGTGTTTCAGCTTTTACTACATTTGATGTTGATATCATGCTCCTCAATTATATTGATGTAAACTATAAAAACAATTGCATGAAATTATTATTTTGTATCATAGGATGTGCAGGTAATTTTCCACAAGATCACTCAGTACGCCATTTATGAATATTCATAAGAAATGTGTTTCAGAACCCTCTTCCAGGAAAATCTTCACTTTTGCTGGTTTGTTGTTGTCTCACGGACACTTTGAAATCTTAAAAGTGATCATGTTTTTCTCATTCCTTGCCCTTAGAAAGTCAAACTTACTTCATTTTTAGGCCTTGTAAAAACATTTATTCATTACAAAAATATCTCATATTATAAATGCATCTTTTATTTGCTAATGTCAATATTTTAAAATATTTTATAGAAACTTAAATACTGTATAAAATAGACTAATTATAAGTAAATTAATATGGTGCCATCATATATTACCACAAATCTGAGTTTGTTGGGAAATTATAATGAAAAACAATATCTTCTTTCAATCCCAAAATTATCTCTACAAAGTTAGTACAGAGAAGAACAACAATGCACTTATTTTTTTAATGAGCATTAAAGCAGAACCTGATGTGTGTCACGGGCAACCCGATAAAAGATTGTAAAACAGAAAGATTGTAAAGCCACTCTGTATAACCAAGCACGTCTAACCCATTATATACATGTTTTCTAGATAAACCATAACTAGTCCATGTAAGAGGACTTGACAGCATCATTTGTCACTCATAGTTCTTCCTGACTTTAGTTCTTCCTGACTGGTAACTGGAGTGACATCTGTATTAGCTAATTGGTTTTATCCAGAAGAAAAATAAGCTTCTCATGTGTTTATGACAGGAGGTAGTTTTGCAACTTGGAGCAAGACACCCAGGGAAGTTAGGCTCCTTCTGTCCCACAGAAACTGGGAGACAGTGGCACTATATCCTCCATGTTTATATATCAAAGAGATGGCTCCCAGGTCCTCGAGAAAGACATTGTCAGGTCATAAAGATGACAAATGACCTAGCTAATCTTCAAAAGGTGCATAGCTTCCAAAGAGATGAGAAAGTAGTTATGAATTTTGTAAACTAAATGCTCTAAGAAAAGGAGGGGAGGGTAATGGCCTCCCTTATTTTTAACAGGAAGAAGTAAGCCTCTAATTTTAAAGAACGTGCATTTACAAGTTCTTAATAAATACATTAAGATAAATAAAAAGTAAGAAATGTATATATTTCAGTTAAAATATCACAAAATAACAGATTACAGATAATTTCACTATAACACTACTTCATAAAAATAACCAGAGTCACATAATCAATAAATTGTCTGGAACATTGGCATATTTTCACTTACAAATTAAGAACGTAATCAGTTGAATGGATCCCACGCCAACCCAAAGATGATATAATCTATAGCTTAAACGAATTATATTAATAACCTAAGTTCCTAATGGTAGAGACAAATGCTACAGCGACCAAGTCATACGGAAAGAATGCCTCCCTTTTCCTGGGCATAGGACGAACTTGAAATTGTGACAAAAAGTACTTTATCATTGGTGTACCACTGTTTCTTTTTCTGTATTCCACTACCTCTTTGTTAAAAGATAAACTGAATCATGTTAATATTTTAAGAATGTATTTGTAAAATTGATTCCAATTGGACAGTGCTAAATTAGAAGTGGTCAAAGGTACTGTGTTGATGGGAGTTGGGAGAAAAGACAAAAGCAAAATAAGAAAATTATTGATTGGCTAAAGCTTAAAAACTAGTTGGCTGTTTGTGATTGGTGTATTTACAGGCTTAGATTTAGGTTTGCTTATGTAGGTACCGTGGCGTTAGGGTCACCTCAGTCTAATGGCCTCCTTGTTTAATTAGTAAACTTCCTTTTATACCTGATTTCGGTACCCTATGTCTTATAGTTGCCCTAAGCCATGTTCTGTGAAACTGAATTTGTGTCGTACTATCCTCCTTTGATTCAATGTACCTAATGTCTAAATGTACCTGCTACTCTTCTCTGTTAAATCTTCCAATTTTTTACTGTGTATCTCAGTTAAGTATGTTAAAGAGTGCAACTTGATTGGATAAATTCAAATATATGTGTGAATGGCTGAAAAATAAAAACTATACTCCTCTCAGACATATTTTCAACAGAGAGATTTGTTACATCAAATGAAACCTCAAACTATAAAAAGGTAGCAGTATATCAAACAGATGCAGGTAATTCAAGCCAAGTGCCAGTAGGTATTTTGGGGTGCAGTTGTTCTATACAGACAAACTAGTTCAATTTGTTTTCCTTTTTTGTTTTGGGGCAAATCTGTCTAAATTATTCCTGACTTCTTTGGTTTACAAGGATGTGTCTCTCCCTTTCCCATTTCCCTGTAAACAAATTTGCTCAGGATTCACTTATTAGTTTCACTGTTACTCTAACGGAGTGACAGCAAGGCCTGGGCAGTCGGAGGGCAGGGCAGAGCAAGAGTGGTTATTTGTATGAGCGTATTCTTGTAAGTGACTGCAAGTAAATGACTTAGTCAAACACATAACCAGGAAAATGAGTTTTTCTATCAGAACATGAGGAAGTGCTGAGAGGGTATTTTTCTAGAAAAAATTAAATATAGTTTGTCTTCTGTCAAAATTAATTTAATTGAAGAATAGAAAACTACCCTTCAATTCCACTTTAGAGTACGACATATGGTAACTGCTTTCCTTTGTAATTGTCTTTATTACTCATGTTGCAATTAGTTTAGCCTAATCCACCTCTCTGTTATTAAGAGTGGATATATTACAAAGCAGAAAGAGCACTCATGTGTCAAAAAATTATTATGTATGAAATTAACTGTCTAAATTTAAATTCTCTTTTGTTTTAATAAAAAAGGTCAGGTTCCCTTACTTTCGAAAGAAAGGGAAAGACGCTGCTGAGCTTTTTGGAGGTTTATCAGGCGGCAAGACTTCATTTCTTTGACAATTAAAAATATTGTGGTGGATGGAGATACATGCTAATAATGTTCTTCTTCCCTTGAGACAAGAAAATGGAAAAAATTAGTGCAGTCTAATGAAGGATAAGATTTTCAACTTATCCATTCCAACACAATTTTGGATACATGTTAGATGCACACTGAATGTTCTATATTTTGAACTTCCTAGCAAGTGCCTGATCTGCACATATAGATTTCCTTTTAAGAGTCAATAATGGGAAATAAATAAAAAAAACTAAAAAAAGAAATATGGAGCCTTAAAATTCTTAAGAAATAGTAGGAGGAAGAAGTTATAAAAGTATAAACTAATATTAACATAATTTTTAAATATATAAGCCATAAAATAATTCACAGTGGAAATGATAGATATATTTGATATTATGAAAATTAAAAAATATGTAAATAAAAACAGCAAACATTCACATATAGCTTAGTATGTGCCAAACATTGCTTTAAAAATTTTACACCTATTTGCTCATTTAATTTTTACAACAACATTATGAGCAAAGCACTGCTATTGCCCTCATTTTACAGATGGGAAAACTGAGGAGACAAAGAAGCATCAAGTAACTTGCTCAAGGTCAGCAGTTATTAAACAGTGGAGCTGGGATTCAAGAAAAGTCAGTATGACACTCGGTAATGAAAGATATGGAAATTAAAGCAGTAATAATCTAAAATTTCCACTTCAAAATTGGCAAAAATTAAAATAATAATCTTTAATGTTACCAAAAATGCAGGGACAAGAGCATTTTTAAACTAGTGAAAATATATTTTAAATCAATCTTTCTGGTAAGCAATCTGAAAATATATGTTCTACCTCTATCATACTTCTGAATTTTCAGAAAAAATTATACAGTGAGATTTATGTATCAGGAATTTTTTCTTGTGAAATTATTTCTAATAATAAATCTGGAAATAGACTAAAAAGTCAACAAAAGAAGGATATGAAGTAAATTATGATTCATATGTTGATGAAAATTGTATAACTATTATAATTATTTCTAGAAAAAGTGTCAAGGTAAAATGTTAATAAAACAGCAATAAAAACTGTATCCTTATATTCCCAATTTTGACAAAACCATTGATATATGGATATATATATCCATATTGTTTGTGTAAAGCCAAAATAAAGTAATGTAATTATTTATTATAGAATTTGAATTTCTTTTAAAAAATATTCCTCACTTGTCTACTTTTCCAACCATTAACAAGGATCATTTATCAGGAAGTTAAATGTAGTTTTAAAAAGAGAATTATGTGGAAAAATTGACTTTAAAATGCTAATTTTATAGCATAACTTGGATTGCTTTTAATATTTTCTCATGGAAATTACAGTTTAATTTTATAAATAGCAGCTATAAGCAAATCAGGTTAATAATTTTACTAGGCTATTAAAAATGTTACTTTTACCTATAATATGCAAGCCACTGTGCTAGGTGATAAAAGGGTTATTATTAAGATTACAAAATGATCTTTCACCTGAACAGTGACCAGACCACAGCAAAGCTCAATACATAATTGAGGGAGAAATGGATAAAGGGAAGGTGTGGAATGAAGGGATGGAAAGAAGTAGAGGAGAGGTAGAGAGGAAGGGTGGAAGGAGGGGGGATGGAGAAGGGATAGTGAGATAACCTTGTATGGAGTTCAAGATATAAACTGCAATATTTAGGTAGAAGGCAATAGAGGCTAAAGTCAAAATATAAACAAAAATGTAAATGTTGATTACAGTTTAGTGGTCAGGTGATTTTTATGGACTGGCTTATGAGAACTGGATTTAATTTCAGCAGGCACAGATGGAAATGTGAATTGTTTTAAGAAAGTACAATGAAGAGCACAGTATGGTCTGAAATATTGAATGGCTTGATGGGTCTGCCTGGTATTTTGACTTTTAGACTTATTCATATCCTTTCACATCAGACAAAAATGAGATTATACTTCTTTCCTATAGAAGTGTACATTCAGTGGTTTGCTCTTACACTTGTAATACCCAACTCCTTTCTCTAGACAGCAAGGCCCTACATGCTTCAGCCCTTCTCAAATCTTCTTATTTACCTCTTCCCCCTTTCTCTGTACTCTAACCATACTGACCCTCTTTCATTTCCTCAAATTTAAGTGCTTTGTATATTTTCTTTCTTTCTTCGTAATACTCTACCCCATGTTCTTTGTTTTGTTGTCTCTAGTTTTGTTTAATTCTTATTGTTTGGCTTAATATTTACCCCCTTAGAAAAGGCATCCTGACCACTTTCATGGCACTTACCACCATTTGTTATCATTATAAGTAGCCATTCACTTGCTTATTGATCAACTAGCTGATTAAGAGATTCATTGATCTCTCTCTCCCACTAGATGTTGATATTCATAGTCAGGCAGCATCTCAGTGTGATTCAACATTTAGTTCATTGGCATCACATACTAGGGGTTTCAGAGGATATTTGAATATTTAATGACCATTGTATTTAATGAATGATGACCTAGAGTTGAAAGGGGTTTTAGACATTTGCCCATTGAAGAAGTGTTCTATTTATTTAGGATAGAAAATAAAAATCACATAGTCATATCAATTGATGCAGAAAAAGCATTTGACAAAATCCAACACCCTTTCTTGATAAAAACCCTCAGCAAAGTGGGAATAGAGGGATCAAACCTCAACATAATAAAAGCCTTATATGACACACCTACAGCCAACATCATACTCAATGGGCAAAAACTAAAACCATTTCACGTAAGAAAAGGAACGAGACAGGGATACACACTTTCACCACTCCTGTTCGACATAGTACTGGAAGTGCTAGCCATAGACATTAGACAAGAAGAAGAAATAAAAGGCATCCAAATTGGAAAAGAAGAAGTAAAACTGTCATTATTCACGGATGACATGATACTGTACAGAGAAAACCCTAACGGCTCCATCAAAAAATTATTAGACTTAATAAATGAATTTGGCAATGTAGCAGGATACAAAATTAATGCCAAGAAATTTATGGAATTTATATACACCAATAGTGAACTTAAAGATAGACTAAAAAAGCAATTCCATTTTCCATTGCACCAAAAAATTAAGATCTTAAGAATAAACTTAACTAAGGAGGTTAAAAGACCTGTATTCAGAAAACTACAGGACACTGAAAAAAGAGATAGAGTAAGACATAAACAGATGGAAGAACATACCATGTTCATGGATTAATAGAATCAACATCTTTAAAATGTCATACTACCCAAAGCAATCTATATATTCAATGCACTCCCCATTAAAATAACAATGGCATATTTCACAGACCTAGAACGAACTCTCCAAAAATTCATTTGGAATAAAAAAAAGACCCTGAATAGCTGCAGCAATCTTGAGAAAGAACATAGTTGGAGGGCTCATTTAAATACCAGATATCAAGCTATATTACAAAGCCACTGTTCTCAAAACTGCCTGGTACTGGCACAAGAACAGACATATAGATCAATGGAATAGAATAGAGAACCCAGAAATCGACCCAAACCACTATGCTCAATTAATATTTGACAAAGGAGGCAAGACAGTCTCTTCAATAAATTGGTGTTGGGAAAATTGAACAGATACATGCAAAAAAATGAAACTAAACTACCAACTTACACCATACACAAAATTAACTCAAAATGGATAAAGGACTTAAACATAAGACAGAAAATCATAAAAATATTAGAGGAATCCACAGGCAGCAAAATCTCAGACATATGCCGAAGCAATTTCTTCACGATACAGCTCCTAGGGAAATGGAAACTAAAGAGAAAATAAACAAATGGGATTACATCAAAATAAAAAGCTTCTGCACAGCAAAAGAAACCATCAACAAAACAACAAGAAAGCCCACTGCATGGGAGAACATATTTGCCAATGTTATCTCCAATAAGGGTTTAATCTCCAAGATTTACAGGGAACTCATACAACTTAACAAAAAGGAAGATAAACAACCCAATCAAAAAAATGGGCAACGGACCTAAATAGATACTTTTCGAAAGAAGACATAAGGAAGGCCAAGAGACATATGAAAACATGCTCAAAGTCACTAATCATCTGAGAGATGAAAATCAAAACAATAATGAGGTACCATCTCACACCTGTCAGGATGGCTATCACCAATAAATCAACAAACAACAAGTGCTGGTGTGGATGCGGAGAAAAAGGAACCCTCATGTACTGCTGATGGGAATGCAGACGGGTGCAGCCACTGTGAAGAACAGTATGGAGTTTCCTCAAAAAACAAAAAATGGAACTCCCATTTGACCCAGTGATCCCACTTCGAGGAATATATCCCAAGAAACTAGAAACACCAATCAGAAAGGATATATGCACCCCCATGTTCATAGCAGCACAATTTACCATAGCTAAGATTTAGAAACAGCCTAAATGCCCATCAGCAGATGAGTGGATTAAAAAACTGTGGTACATCTACACAATGGAACACTACGCTGCAGTAAAAAAGGAGGCATTCTTACCATTTGCAACAGCATGGATGGAACTGGAGAGCATTATGGTAAGTGAAATAAGCCAGTCAGAGAAAGATAATTATCACATGATCTCACTCATTTGTGTAATATAATGAACAACATAAATTGATAAACCAAAACAGGTCCAGAGACAGAGAAGCATCGATTAGACCCTTCAAACCTCAGAGGGAAGGTAGGGGAGGGTGGGTAAGGGTAGAGATCAACCAAAGGACTTGTATGCATGCATATAAGCCTAATCAATGGACACAGACACCAGGAGATGAGGGCATGAGTGTGGGGGTGGGGGTTTGGGGAGGAATGGGGGGATATGTAATACCTTAATCAATAAAGAAAAAAATAAAAATAAAATAAATAAAAAATAAATAAATAAAAAGAAGAAAATAACACTGTGAATTAAAATGAGAGAGATTTCAGAGTAGGCGCCAGATAACACCTAGAACAGTGGTTCTCAACCTTGGCTGCACATTAGAATGACCTGGGAATCTTTTTAGAATCCTGATTTCTGTGCCTCATCCGGATTCTAATGTGCAGCCAAGGTTGAGAACCACTGACCTAGAAGGTTCAGCAATGATTGCCTGAAAAAGAAGAGAGAGATTATGCTCATTTACAGTCTCGTGTAAAAGGACAGTGACTCTGCTGGTAATAAAGACAGAGATTAAAGGAGGATGAGCAGGTTTAACTTTGGAAGATGACGTCTGCTTTTCCTTTTTTATGTCAAAATTGAGATTCTGGCAGGAAATCCTGTTAGAGAGATCCACAAGTGTTTGCAATTAGGAGGCAGATGCTCAGGAAGGTGGTTAAATTAGGAAACAGTTTAGTGTTGAGCCTAAACAGTGAAATGCCCCTAAATATAATTACTATAGTTTAACGTGGCTTTATTAGAATTCAAGAAACACTACCCACTGTGTTTTATATAAACAATAAGCTTAAAATATTTCTAATCCAGTCAACTCACACTCTTTAAGTTATGTGTGTTAATGTGTATATATTTAAAAACATCACTCTTTTAAAAATCATTTTTTGTCTCTGCTTTGGCAGGACATTTGGGGAAAACTGAAATGTTTATGATAGCGATTCCTAAAAATTTGGACTTCTTTGAGAGGATTTGGTTTAATGCCACACATATCATCTTTCTTATTCCTATGCCAATCTACAGATAAATGAGTTACTGTTCAAAACTGTTAGAAAGCGGAAAGCAGCATTTGCCAAAGAGATACACAAAGACGAAAGATGCTAAGGTATGCATTAGTAACAAGGAAGAGGCATATGTTAATAGTAAACTTTGTCAACTGTGGGCAGGATTAGGGGATAATTGAAGTAAACACAGTCAGCATGCTTCAGAGTATGGCAAGGGCCCGAGGGTTAGGTCAGCTGTGATTGCTGGGTTCAGGAAGAAATTTCTGTGCATTTTGAATGTCCTTAGAACTCGGCAACGTCCATTTTCTGGTGTAGTGCAGTTCTGCATCATGTTGAGAAAGACTATTTAAAATAGAGGGACCCAGAAAGAGCTGCTTAGGAAGGAAATTGCAACAGAAAAGGGAGAAACAAAGGAGGATTCTGCACTCCTGGGTAATCCACGTTGGACCAGTTTTGTCAGAAATAGATACCCCGCCTATGATTGGTAGCTAGAGCTGGGAGTGCTTTATGTGTGGTCTTCCTAATATAAAATGAATTTTTGTGGTGCAGGTGCTGTAGGGCAACTGCTCACATTTATTAATAACATGTAACTCATTTGGATTTGGGGGAAGTAACGTTTTTTTTCTCTCCTTCCTTCTTAGACTTATTAATTCAGGTCCAGAGAACGGTTTTGTTTATATTCGGTGCTTGCTGATACCATGTGCGGCATTTATCCTCTACCTGACTGTTTTCATATCCAGAAACTCAGTTAAGTAAATGTGGTTTGTTTGCCCTTTCTTATTACTGTGAAGTCCTTTCTGTCTTGAGTCTGTTAAAGTATGTTTCTCTTAATGACTCTTCCTTCTTGTAACCAGAACATCTCTCCTGTGTACCTGATACTTTCATTTTTTTCCCTTTGAACTCACAATTCTAAGGGTTGGAACCCAACTGAACTGCATTAAAGGCCATATTTTCTTTGCCTTTTCCCTGTATTACATCTGACAGTAATTCTCCCAGGCAGTGTGAAAGCACCTTGCAAGCTATTTAAACTGAACCCTAGGATAAAATATAGGCATCCGTTTTCTTTTGTTCTGCTATTACTTGCTTCTTTTTCCTGTATACCTAGATCTTTACCTTATTATCTTACTTTTCTTGAAGATCAAGCTTATTGTATTTTCTTACTTTTCTCGGAGAGTAAAATCTTTGGAAATCTCTTTAGCCATCTATCTATCTATCATCTATCTATCTATCTATCTATCTATCTATCTATCTATCATCTATCATCATCATCTTTTTTTTTTCATTTCTTGTGCTCTTAACTTAAATTGCCCAAGCATTCAAATATAGGCAAATTTTATCCTAGTTAACCCATGGTGAAAAGAGAAAATATTCTTCTTGGGTTTGATGGTTGATTTATATTTAGAATACTAGGTAAATAGACACCTTGTGGATAATTTAATCCAATTCCGTTAACTGAGCTTTCAACACTTGTTTAGGGCACAACTAGTTTTCTCCTGCAGTGAACCAGTTCTAAGCCATCTTCAAGCTACAGACCTGAAAGCCTGAAAGTCTTTTGAATCCCATGCTTGCCTTCTGAAGAAATCCGGCTCGGGTTTCAGACCTTCCCCTGAGGCTAATAGTCCCAAAGGTTTAAAATTGTTATTACATTATAATAAATGCTCTGTTATGCTCATCATTTTTCAATTCAATTTCTTTATTTCTTTCCACAACTGTTCTGCTTTCTTGCCAGTTTACTGTCACATTATTTTTCCACAGTTAACTTCCTGGACAAATAAATGTGCTGGATTTATGCAATTGTGCTTTGGAGCAAGACTGGCCATTTTGGCTATGACTGCACTTGCTCGTCATCCTGTGAGAAATGGCATATCCTTTGGCAGGATTTTCTGAGGCTTTGTGATTCATTACTCTGACTCAGTATGGTCTCCATCACCCTGATGGTTTTCTGATGATATAGAATGTTGAAATGGAGAAAGAAACAGATAACTAGAAAACAAAAAGACAAATTAGAGAGTTCTGTAAAAAAACAAACAAAAACACACAAAAAAAACCCTTATTGTTATTAAACATTCATATTATCATTCAATTAAGAATATTTTACTAATAGAAAGGTCTTTTAAATGCTTTCAGCATTTTGGGAAATCTTTGGCACTATCATTATTTAAAGAAAAATTAACCAGGCCATGCATGGATTTAGGAGATAGAGTTTATCCATTTACATGGTCTAAAGATAAAACATCTGCAAGATCATTTTCTAGTTTCCTTGAGTATCATTCCTTGAGACCCTGCCAAGCTTTAATGTAAGTTTCCTTTAAGACAGAGGGATCTTAGCCCTACCTCAGAAAGACATAAATCGGGCTACATCACTTTGAATCAAGAAATATTTTTCTATTCAAATCCATTATCCATTATCATGGATTTGTTTTGATTTTTATCTAATAGAGAAAAGGCACTCTACCCATGAAACTAGACAGATTTCAAAACATTGCAAAGTGGGTCTTCATCCTTAATGTGGACCTGGGAGCGTGTGTGTAGCAGGAGTCCTGATGATGACAGTGGCACTGGAGGAAAAGATTAATGACACCAGAGCTCGCCAGCGTGGTGCTTGCTGTGCGTTTTCTGTATTAAGGGACAAACTGTTTGTTTTCCCTTTTGCATTACTCTCTGCTCCTTGATTTAGTTGGCAGCCTAATGAAAACAGGATTTTAAACAGCTGATGTGATTGCCATTCTTCTTTCATGACTCATGTCCGCTAAAACACAATATTTTCACTTAAAAGGAATAAAACAATTTTGAATCCCCAGTTTTAAGAACATGTCTTCTTATCTTCACTTATAAACTAGGTCTTTGATAATCTTTTAAGTAGCGTTTGAAATCAGAGGAAAAAAACAAGGCTAGCCCTATACTAAAATGTTAGACGCATTCTAGACCTCAGTAGATACAACCTAGGAGAGTTGTAGGAACTAGTTGTTTCTGTGCTACACTGAAAATAATATAACCACGAGGGGGTTAATAGAAGCAGATGATCTTTGGAAAGAAATATGGAATGTTGAGTTGTGTTCAATAAAGTTATAGGAGATTCACTTTAAAACACTCTGGTACTGGCTGACTCATGTCTAAAACAAATGCTGGTCCATTTAGCCATATATTTGCACTTGTAATGGATTTGGTGAGCGGAACAGCATTCCATCTGTATAAACTGAAGAGCTTGACAAAACACTGCACACTTGTCACTAAACGCCCTTCAGAATTGTAATCAGGAGGGAAGGTTGTAAACCAACATGAATTTAGATGTCTTAACAGCGAGAAGATGACTGTGACATACTTTATAATAAAGTGTCATCTTCCAAGATACATAAAAATCAGTTGTATTTACTGTGCAACAACTCTTTTTTTTTTTTTTTTAGAATCAACCAAAATGACAGTGTCATGCCAGTACTGCTGCATGCATAATTCAAATAACTTTTCAGTGTTTGTTACTCTATGCAGTCTGAGGTGGGTGATCTCTCAGGGAACACTTGCTCTCTCTTTGACCTTGATCATGAATTACCGATCAAAGGTGAGACTAGATATTTTAACAAAGATTTGCAAAGTTTTCCACAAATAAGATCTGGAGAAATTGAAATCATACCTTTGCATCTCTAAAGCTTTCTGTAAATTGAATTTGGAATTAACCAAAGGGATCATCAACTCCTAGAGATAAACAAGGGAATGCTGTACCCTGGGGAATTTTTAATACATATATGAATCACACTGAATGCCAGTGGCCTGCACAACTGTAGAATAGACAATTGGAAAGGAATATAACTTGCCTTAAAATTGTTCTGCTCATTTCCTTGCTCTCCCCATTAGTCACACAAGAAAGTGTAAAATGAAGGTAAGCAATATTAAGTGACCAACTTGGTGTCTATTGTGTACATCTAACATAAAAACCTACTGCATAAAACAAGCTTTCATGAATATTATTTATGAGGTACTTTGGTTTTTAAAAATTATATTTGTACTTTCACGAATATGTTGTATAAATTATTTTTTGTTCCTGAGTGTTAGACTGATGATGACTTGTAAACTCGAGGTAACAGCAATCTTCTGGATAAGAAGTCCTGAGGTAACTGCACCTTTTGCTAGGTGTCTGCCTAATCCATACTACTAGCTGAAGCTCTATTTCTTAAAATGTAATAATATGAGTTTAAATATTCATTGTAAACTAAAAGAACAGTTTTATTCTTCACCTGAAAATATTATAACATCATATTAAAATTTTCAACTAATATAAGTTGAATGTGATTTTCAAATATTTTTAAAGTGCTATGATGAAGTCACCTTAATAAATGAGTGAGAAGTCATTTCATCTATATGCACTCACCTAATAACTGATATATGCTTTGGTGCTAATGTTCAGGTTAATACCTGTTCCATTGTTAATGATTTCATTGGCTGGAAAATATCAATTTGGATTACTCAGTATAAAATTCATGCTTCTTTGGTTAACAAATTAGGTTACAATGAAGTAGTGTTTAAAAGTTCAGGTTTTTACAGAAGGAGACACCATATGAAAAGCTGTTCAACCCCACAGGTTATAAAGGAAATGTAAATTAAATTAAAGCTATGCTTTCACTCAAGGGACTTATAAAATGTAAAAAATATATAAATGACCATACCAACTTTTGATGATTATTTGGAAAGAGTGGCTTTTGGAAATGTAAATTGCAACAGTAACTGTAGAGAGCAATTTTTAAGATTGTATGCATGCATATAAGGATAATCAATGGACACAGACACTGGGGGTGGGGGGATGAGGGAATGTGCTGGGGGGTATGGGAGACTGTGGGGAGGTCAATGGGGGGAAAAGGAGACATATGTACTACTATTTGTAATACTTCAAACAAAAAAAGTAAAAACAAACTAACAACAACAAAAAGTATATATTCAATGCTTGACAGAGCAATTATTTTTATCAATATTAACATTATCAATTTTTATGATTGTCCAATTTGATGGATGAAAAGTGATTTAAAAGAACTGGATATTTATGTTCTCCACTCAAAATTCATTTTTTGCAACTCCACCTCCAGTATGATGATCTTAAACACAGTAAAGACTAGAGGAGGCCAGGAGGATAGAGCCCGCATGAATAGGGTTAGTGCCCTTCTAAGAGTCATAAAATGCTTCTTCTCTCTCTTTCCATGTGTGAGGATCCAACAAAAAGCCAGCGACCTGCAACCCAGAAGAGAACTCTCACCAGAACCTGGTCATGCTGGCACCAGCATCTCAGACTCCAGCCTCCACAATTATAAGAAGTGAAATATTCTATATCTCCTAGTCAGGTTTTTTTTTTTGGTTCGTTTGTTTTCTTTCATTTTCTTTTCTATTTTGTTCAATGGTTTCAGTTAGGAGGTGGGTTGAGGGGCTGGGTGAAAAAGGTGAGGGGAGTAAGAAATACAAATTAGTAGTTATAAATAGTCACAGGAATGTAAAATACAGCATAATATTGTAATAACTATGCATGATGCCAGGTGGGTATTAAACTTACCAAGGGGATCACTTCATAAATTATATAAATGTCTAACCACTATGCTGTACACTTGAAACAAATATAAAATAATATTGAATGTCAACTGTAGTTGAAAAATAAAAAGACAAAAAGGAAGTGATATCTCAATTCAGTTATAGATCTCTTAGTTTTAGGTAAGAATAATAATCTTTACACATTTATTATGCATTAATATTTACTTCTGTTCACTTTTTTGTCCATTTTTATATTGAGTTTGGTTTATAATTTCTTAATCTTTGGGAAAATTTTTAATGGAAAGAAACAGCTAGAAACATTAGTCAGATATACTAATTTTCCTATAATTACTTTCTAAACTTGGTTACATCATCTTTTGCATTCAGAATCTTAATTTTTAAAAACTTATAGAAAATTTTCAATCATTAAAAAAATATTATATTGTGTTTTATTGTATTAATGATGTAACTTAGTAGTATGTGCCATAATACTTATCAACTTATGGCTAAATTTGCACTTGGAGAGGTAAACAGGAAGCTCTTGATTGATGCTAATTTCTGAGGTTCCTAAATGTTTAGATCAGATGACAGGTGAATGCTTAACGTTTTTAAAAAAGAAAAACCTACCAAACTAATTAATCCAAAGTAGTTGTATCATTTTATTACCATTGTATGAGAATATCAGTTCCTTCAAATCATTGCCAACACTTGTGTGCTAATAATAGTTTTACCTTGTATATTTTTAAATACTGAGCATATTTTAATTTGTTTATTTGCTATCTCTATGTCTTTGGTGAAAAGCCTATTAAAATATTTGTCCATTTTTTATTGATTATATGCTTTCATACTATTGAGTTTTAAAATTCTTCATGCTGGATGCAAGTGTTTATCAGATAGATGATTGGCAATTCTTTTCCCAGTCAGTGAGTGTCTTCCCCTTTCATTCTCTTAGTGTCTTTTGAAGA
The DNA here is from genome assembly GCF_000147115.1 of Myotis lucifugus. Classification (NCBI taxonomy): domain Eukaryota; kingdom Metazoa; phylum Chordata; class Mammalia; order Chiroptera; family Vespertilionidae; genus Myotis; species Myotis lucifugus. Next base: position 2,832,269 of record NW_005871144.1, on the reverse strand, counting down.
GCAGATACTTTCAATTTTGATGAAGTAAAACTTATAAATTTAGTGTATTCTGGATAGTATTTTTGTAATATTTAATAAATATTTGCCCAACACATGATCACAAAGATTTTTATGTATTATTTTAATAATTTTATAGTTATTGATTTTACACTTAGGCTTATGACTCATGTTAATTTATGAATATCAAGTATAGATTAAATTTTGTTTTTACATGAAGATCAAATTATTCCAACATAATTTCTATGCTTTCTCCAATAAATTGCCTTTGTACCTTTGCTGAAAATATGTTATTTATGAATGTTGGAGCCTATTCTTTTAACTTTCTTTTCATCTGTCTTATCTGCTATACCACACTATCTTGATCAGTAAAGCTTTATGATAAGTCTTGAAATTAAGTAATGTTAATCCTGCAACATTATTATATTTTGAAGTTTTTAGGTCCTTCTAGTTCTTTTTGCATTTCCATATGAATATTTGAATTATTTGTCAAAGTCTATTTGGATTGTATTAATCCTATAAATCAACTTCGAAAGACTTGATACTAATAAGATTAAATTTTCTGACTCATGGTCATGGCACATCTCACCATTTACATAAGTCTTCTGTAATTACTCTGAGGAATGTTCATAGGTTTCAGTGAACAGAATTTGCGCAACTTTGTCATATGTGTCTCTAAGGATAGTTAAAAGAAGTGAAAGAAGAAACATTACAACTAATGCTTCAGAAATAAAATTAAGTAATAAGAGACTGTAATGAATAAGTATACATCATTAAACTTTATACAGTGGGGCCTTGACTTACGAGTTTAATTCATTCCGAGACCGAGCTCGTTAAGGAGCTCGTTAACTCAAATTACTCTGTCAACTCAATGCAAAAAATCGGCAGAGAGACAGCTGGTATCTCAAAAAACTCGTTAGTCGGGACACTCGTAAGTCAAGGCCCCACTGTAATCTAAACAAAGTGGATAAATTATTGTATTTGATAATCCTCAACAAAACACCAGCAAATTAATTCAATAGTATATTATAACTATTATACACCATCACCAACTAGGTTTTATCTCTGGTATGCAAAGATGGTTTAACAAATGAGAATCATTTAATGTGATATACCACATTAACAGATGAAGAATAAAAATAACAATCATTTCGATAGATGCAGGAAAAAAACCTTTAACAAAATTTGACAGCCTTTCATGAAAAAAATATCTTAGCAAATTAGGAATAGAAGGAAATACTAGTAGCTTCAAAATAATAGAAGCTATTTATTAAAGCCCACAACTGATATCATATTCAATAGTGAAAGGTTGAAAACTTCCCCTTTAAGATCAAGAACAAGTCAAGGATGTCCACTCTCAGCACTTCTTTTTTTAAAATATATTTTTATTGATTTCAGAGAGGAAGGGAGAGATAGAAACATCAATGATGAGAATCATTGATCAGCTGCCTCCTGCACGCCCCCTACTGGAGACCAGGCTGCAACTTGGGCATGTGCCCTTGACTGAAATCAAACCTGGGATCCTTCAGTCTGCAATCCGAGGCTCTATCCACTAAGTCAAACCAGCTAGGGCTCACTCTCAGCATTTCTACTCAACTTAGTACTGGAAGTCTTAGTCGGAACAATTATTCAAGAAAAATAAAGAAAAGGCAACTAAATCAGAAAGGAAAAAGTAAGATTATCCCTGTTTGCATATTACATGCCTTTATATGGAAAACCCTAAAGGTTAAATAAAAAAGCTATAACAACTACTAAGCAAATTCAGTAAAGTTTTAGGCTACACAATCAATGTTCAAAAATTCCATGTTTTGTACATTAACAACAAACTCTCTGAGAAGTAAATTAAGAATATGATCTCATTTACAATAGCACCAAAAATAATAAAATACTTAGGAGTAAACTTAAATGAAAAAATGAAAGATTTGTATACTGAAAACCATAAAAAAGTGATGAAAGAAATTAAAGAAAAAACAATGAAAAGACACCACATGTTTATGTATTAAAAGATAATATAGCTAACATGTCCATACTAACAAAGTAATCTATAAATAGATTCAATGACATCTGCATTGAAATCTCAATGGCATATTTTACAGGAATAAGAAAAAAACCCTGAAAATTTATATGGAAGCACAAAAGGCCACAAATAACCAAATCAATATTGAGAAATAAAAACAAAGCTGAAGGCATAGCACTTCCTGATGGCAAAATATATTACAAAGCCACAGTAATAAAAACATTATGGTACTGGTATAAAGACAGACATAGTGACTAATAGGACAGAAGAGAAGTACAGAAACAAATTCATACATATCCGTCAAATAATCTTTGACAAAGATGCCAAGAACATTGGGGACAGGATGATCTCTTCAACATATGTTGTTGGGAAAACTGGATATCCATATGCAAAAAGAATGAAATTGGACCCTCATCTTACACCATACATACAAACCTATTCAAAATGGTTTACAGACTTATATGACCAGAAACTGTAAAACTTCTAGAAAAAAAACTATAAGAAAAAGCATCTTGACATTGGTCTTGGCAATAGTTGCAAGGATATGACATCATAAGCACAGGCAACAAAAACAAAAATAAACAAGTGGACTATAACAAACTAAAAAACCTACTGCACAGCAAAGGAAACAATCAATAAAGTGAAAAGGCACCTTACATAATGGGAGAAAATATTTGCAAGCCATTTGATAATGTATTGATTCCCAAAATGTAAAAGTAACTCATACATCTTAATAGCATAAAACCTAATAAACCTAATTTAAAATTGGGCAAAGGGCCTGGATAAACATTTTTCCAAAGAAGACATACAAATGGCCAACAGGTATATGAAAAATTCTCAATGTCACTATTCATCAGGGAAATGGAAAACAAGGTCATAATGAGATATTACCTAACACCTATATTTATAGGCAACCAGTGTTGGTAAGGATGTGGAGAACTTGGAAACCTTTCACACTGTCTTTGGTGGGGATACAAAATGGTGTATCCTCTATGGGAAATAGTATGTAGGTCCTCAAAAGATTAAAAATAGAACTACCATATGATCTAGTAATCCCATTTAGGGATATTTATCCAAAGGAATTGAAATAAAGATCTCAAAGAAATATTAGCACTCCTGTGTTCAGTGAAGCACTATTTATAGTAGCCAAGATGTAAATTTAAAAGCACACACACAAAAACAACCATTCCATGTCCATTGACAGATAAATGGATTAAGAACATGTTCTATATGCATACAATTGAATACTACTCAGCTTTAAAAATAGGAAAATTTTTCAATATGCAGCATCATGATTGAAACTAGAGGACATTTTACTAAGTGAAATAAACCAGTCACAGAAAGAAAAATACTGCATGAGCCCTTGCATGTAATTTATCTAGAAAAGTCAAATTCATAGAACAAAAATGTGGAATAGTGGTTTCCAGGAACTGAGGGAGAAATAGATGAGGCATTACTAATCAATGGCATAAAGTTTCAGTTAAGCAAGATGAATAAATTCTAGAAATATGCTGTGCAACACTGGTCCTGTAGTAAATAAGATTGTATTCTATAAAAAATAAATTAATTAAATAAAATGATATATCAAGTGAATTATGTAGTGTGTGACATTTTAAGACTGGCTCTTTCACTTAGCACAGTGCCTTTGTGAATCATCTAAGTTGTTGAGTATGATAGTTTAAGTTTAGTGCTGAGTAGAATTCTATGGTATAGATATATCATGGTTTCTTTTTTGGCTTTCAACTGAGAGCCATTTAAATTTTTTCCATTTTTTCTATTACAATTATAGGTGCTATGAACAATCATGCACATATTTTTGTGTGGATATAAGTTCTTATTTCCCTGGGATGAATGTCCAGAAGTGTAATTACTGTATCCTATGATAAGTATATGTTTTATTTTTCTAAGAAATTGCCAAAATACATTTTAGAGTCACTAGACCATTTCACATTCCCACTAACAATGTATAAGAGGTCCAATTTCTCCACATCCTTGCCAGTTTTTAGTATTACTACTATTTTTTTTAATTTTAGCTCTATCTGATTTTGATATCAAGGTAACACTGGCTTCATAATAAGTCTTATAAATGTCATTTTCTGAAAATATTGTAAAAGTGTACAACTGGTGTTCATACTTTAAATATTTGGTAAAATTCATCAGTGAAACAATCTGGGTATGAAAAATTGAATTCACTTTAAAAAAAACTCCACAAAAATAATCTTTAGGCCCTATGTCTACTCATATCATCTATTTCATGATGGTGAGGTGTGTAGTATTTACTTTGTAAAGATTCTATTTTTTCAACTATGTTGTCAAATCTATGTGTGTATAGTTAATCATTGTATTCTATTATCATTTGATATCTACGGAGTTCCTAGAGATGTCTTCTATTTTATGCCTGATACTTGTTATTGATGTCTCCCTCACCACTATAGGGTGGGGTCTAAAGTCCCATTTTCCCACTAGAACTGTGTGGATACAATCCTGTTGGGAAGGATTGCCGTGCTACTGTTCTCAAACGACCTCCACTGACAGATTGGGAGTGCCTTTGTTATTTCTCAACAGTGATGCATGTCCTGATTTCTATTGGGTTTCCTCTGACACCACTCCAGCGGAGAGGAGTAAAGGGGCCTAGTTATCACCAGTTGGGACTGAAAATCCAGGTTTCTCACACGGTCTCCAATGGCATCATGAAATGAGGAGGAAACCTTATTATAAATAACTAAGTGGTGATAAATTCACTCATCCTCTACTCAAAATTCCTTGATACCACCTTGGAAGAAGGATTTCGGTACCTGGTTACAGCCTGCTAAGTTAGATGTCACCCTTTTGTGGGGGAAGGCTCACTGTTTCCTCTGTGGTGTTTGATGTAGAATGAATGGTTTTAGCTAAAAGACCTGTTAAGCTGCTTTTCCCCAAAAACTTCAATTATCTGGAGGGAGGAGAATTTTCTTGGGGCTTGTTTATGAGTTACTATTGGCATTGCAATATTTCTAGCTTTTCCAGTACCCAGCCTGGCATACATAAGGCAAAAAGAAAATGCATCACTATGTTTTGCCTTTGGTCCGAAGGTCCCTAGCCATTTTTCAACTCATACATTGTGGCTTTCACCACTTGAAGCTTGATTTGGGTCTTTGTAAAATATATTTTAGGTCTTTATTAAGCATTGAATATGACCTGTAGTTATAATAATAGTTTATTGTCTTCGTCTGTTATTTTCAACATATGTATCAGTTTAGTTCAGCTTTAATTGATAAGTTTTTTTTTCCTATTCATTATGAGTTATATATTCCTGTTCCTTTGAATGACTGGTAATGTTCATTAGATGCTAGACACTGTGGATTTTACTTTATTGGGTGATAAGTATTTTTGAGTTTCTATAAATATTCTTGAGCATTTTCTTGGATGTAGTTATTTGGAAATAATTTGATCATTTTGGGCCTTGTTCTTAATAGAATCAGAGCCATATCTAATCTAAATATTTCCCATCACTGAAGCAAGACCCTTTACAGTACTCTACCCAGTTATGGGTGCTAGGAGCAGGCACTATTTCCTGTCCTTATTGAACTGTGCAATTTTGGAAACTTTTGTGGTGATAGTTGGATAAGGTGACATTCATTGTTCTATAAGAACTTGGATATTATTCTGTAGTGAAAAATATTGATTTACAAAATCAACATAAGGGTATATTTTCTTTCTTTGAAGTAAGTTTATAGTAGTAGAGCAGACTAAGATATACAGGGATATATGCACAGTGGGATGCCTAAATTTGTGATTTTTAGAAGCTGCAATTTTAGTAGTTTAAAGATAAATTGTGTTTAAAATGTATTATATCTATATTTTAAGTGCTTGTATGTTCTGGTGTAAATACTAGGGGGAGCTTTATTCTAAACATAAAATACATATGGTTTCATGAACCTAAGCAATGTTCTTTTAAAGAGTATTTTAAAGGGTATTTTATTTTAAAAGGCATTAGTAAAGTTCTCAGGTGGTAACGATCCCACCAATTTATTTGGGAGATTACTGCATTGTGTGGAGACAGTTTCTGATAGCCAGCCTAATTTTATCTTAATTTCTTTTCCAGAACATTATGCTACCTCTACTATCATAAATCATTCTGCTCCCTGCTGAGTTCTTAATGTTTCCAATATAGGTAGAAAATGATATCTCTTCTTAGTTTTAGCAAAACTAGTATGTAGATCTTTTTTCACTTAACTGGCAAGCTTAGTACATTAATCTGTATCATGTGGCATTCTACATTATGATTCACATGCCATCTGCTTCAGTATTTATGTCTCTATTTTTAAAAAAAGTAAAATACTAATATTATTTGATTCATTTATAATTTGAAGATATTGTGTTTATTAAGGACTCCACACATATGAAGAAACAGATGTTTTTATGTGAAATTGATCCATTGATTACATTAGCAACTGGCACAAATATATTAATCTCTGACTTATAACTAGTAGCCCTAAATTGTTTACCACAATTATATTACACTGTTATTTTAACGTCAGCAAGCACATTTTAAAACTATTTGATAAGTAGTTTATATTAGTTTCTAATGTTGCTTTAACAAATTACCACAATTTTGTGGTTTAAAGGAACACAACTGTGCTATTTTATAGTTTTGAAGGTTATAAATCCAACACTTACTGGGGTAAAATCTTACTAGGCTAAAATCATGTCTGCAGGTGTGCCTTCCTTTCTGGAAACTCTAGGAATAAACGGGTTTTCTTTTCCACCTTTCCCACCTTTCAGAGACTGTCCACATTCCTTGACTCAGAGAGTCCTTCCTCCATCTTCAAAACCAGGAACCTTGACTGTCTCTGACCAGTTTCTGTCGTAACATCTCTTTCTGTGACCCTCTTCTGCTTCAGTCCTCCACTTCTCAGGACCCTTTTGATAATACTGGGTCCATATGAATAACCTAGGATAATTTCTCTATTTTTTATGTCAGCTGATTAGCAACCTTAATACCACCTGTAGCCCTAACTCCCCATTGCCATGTAACCTCTATGCAGGTCCTGAGGATTAAAACATGGCCATATTAGGGAGCCATTATTTTGTCTATGGCAATAACTAAATAGAAAACCCTCAGGTGTGGAGTACTGGTGAGTCAGGGAGCAGCCTATGCATAGCAACTCATGAGAGATTAAATTTATGGATATTTCTTTTTTCTCCTTCCCCAAGGGATATTTAGTTTCATTGTTTTTGTTTGTTTTACTTTTAGTTCTATTATGAATGTACTCTCTAGTTTAGTGGTTTATGATAAAACTACGTCAGATCAATCCTAGGAACTAATAAAATCTCAGTCAAGTTAAAATAGAATTTTGAAGGGTGGAGTTTATATTCTCAGTTGAAGAACTATATGGTAAATTATGTGGTGATTACTCTCTACTTATTCAGTCTAACAACTGTATCAAAGGGAAAATAGCATAAGTGTACAAATTAAATATAGTATTGTTCCCAAATATATAAAATATACTTGAAATTCTGCTAGAGACTGCTATGTATCTCTCTATACCTGACACATGAAAATGGAGTATTTTCTTCTGGATTTCATGGAATGCAATAAGATGTTTTGATATTTTGGGAAGATCAGATGAAGAAAAAATCACAGTTGAAGCATAAAATCCTGGATTGAAGAGAATCATTTTTTAAAAAATTATGAAATGTAAGCTATAGCCATATATCTTCTTTATTCAGTAGTCTTTGTTTCCTCCTTCAGAAAAAAAATTCTATCTAGTATGCCCATTTCCTATATTGCTTGACAAACAATAAGAAATTATGCCTGCAAATGTGAGTCTATTGTAAAGAAATCTCTGGAAGCTTTTAGAAATGAAACATGCAAGGTAGGTTATATATGGTTCAAAACAAAAAGGACAGCCTACAGATCTTCAGCCAGAAAGTCCCAATGCTCCACTGAATGGAACACAATGAGAGAAAATCTTGTGTGTGGTTGACTACTGAAGGGTTGGCAGATAAAGTCAGAATCGCATTATGTGACATAATGGGGAAAATATGTTGACTATGAGGACAGAGATTCTTTCTTCTCTTCCGTTTAAAAAATTCTTACAGTGTTGAGGGTTTTATCCTGTATACATAGAGGAAACTAGGACTGGAAATGTATTTCCAAAATATCCACATTTTAACAATCTCAGAAATGTGAATATTTGTATACTTATAATTTTTTGTTCAGTTATTTAGGCTAGCTTTATAGCTCAAGGCTATGTTTATGAAAAGTACTTCTTTTTCTTTTTAAAGTTTGGTATGTTTATGTGATTGCTTATACCTTTTCTCTGATTTTCTTGGATTTAAAATTGTTATTAGTCTCCTGGGAGTAAGTTAGAGTTTAATATGTTTACTCTTCATACAACCTTATTTGTGTGTAGCAAGCAGAGAAGTTATTTCTACAATGTAAGGGAGAGTGACTCCCATGAGGTTTATGACATCTGTACTCACCAACAGAAAAGTACTTGTTCTTGAAATTTTCTACAGAATAAATGAATACATGTTAGTATTTTGCACATATCTTTTCTTGGTGTTTAGAAACCTAGAGGAAAGGGGGAAAAAATTGAAAAAGAAATGCAGTGGATCAAGAGACACAGAGACATTATATATGTTCCCCCACCTTCCTCCCCCACCTCTCTCTCTCTCTCTCTCTCTCTATATATATATATATATATATATATATATATATATATATATATATATATCATTTCCCAGCCAATATTTTTTATTCTTTGTGGATAACCATATTCTCTTCAAATTAAATATTTAAAAATTGAACATCCTTGCTTAACATTACACCTATCTCATGGTATCTTAGCTTACTTGCTGTGAATTGTGTTAGTTCTTTCCTTTTTAAAAAAATTCTCACTTGAGAATATGTTTTATTGATTTTTTAGAGAGAGAGAGAGAGAGAGAGAGAGAGAGAGAGAGAGAGATGTGAGAGAGAAATATCGACTGGTTGCATTCTATGCTCGCTTGTCCTGACCAGAGGTTGAACCTGCAACCTAAGTATGTGCCCTGACTAGGAATCGAACCCACAACCTTTTGTCCTATGGAATATGATCCAACCAACTGAGCCACCTGGTCAGAGCTTTCTTTTCCTTTTACATCCAGACTAGTTCTTAAAAAGGATCCAAGATTATCCCTGTCTCCTGACCTCCTTCCTTATTCCAGTGAGAAGAGCTCAGAGAGTGGAGTGAAGAATGACAGATCTCCATTTCCCTGCAACTGCTGTTAATGTCACATCTCTAAAATTAGCAGTATTGTGCAAAGAAAATGCAGATTCAGATAGAATGCCTGCAGCTCTGGGTCAGGTAAGGTTATTATATTAATATCAATACAGATGGGAGATGTAGATAGAAAGCTTGGAGCTGAATGTCAAAGAAAATCTATCTGAGCATAATTCTAATCACCTCTTTTACTCATTGCAAGAACATGGTTTCTTCAGGACTACAGGTGCAGTCAGTGATGGAATTCTGAATGTCACATGTATCTCAATAATGCTGGCTTTGTGTAATCTCTTTAATGGATAGATGGATGGTTGGATAGAGGTTAGATAGATACATAGATGGATGTTAGTTATGGCTAGATAAACTGAAAGTCATGGCTGTTATGATTCAAGCGTATTTTTGTACATTCTTTAGCTTTTTAAAAGTTAATTGGATCACAAATTATTCTCTCACCTATTCCACATATTATAATAATTTTATAGTGTCAGTGATCAAAATAACTTTAATGTGATTGTTATTTTAGTCAAATACTATGACACTAAAGAAATTCACATTTACCTGTGGCTCCATTATTCAATTGTCAGTGTGCAGTTTTAGGATTTACTGCAATTTGCACATGAGAAATGCATACACTTCTGTTGTTAGTAGACATGTTGTAGTAGGGTCCTCTTCTCTGCCTAACATAGGAGCATATCTGTCCCTTTTCTCTGGCTGGGGCACACCACTGTGTGGTACTATGTGAGAGAGGGAGCAGGTCTGCTTTCTTATGCATCCTTATGTCAGCTGATGGGCCTATGTCTCTTCTCCATCACATATGAACTGTCACCTTAGAGCATGTCACTATGGAGGGTGGGAAGAAGCCTGCAAAATCTCAGGAATACAATACTTACAGTTTTCTAGAAAAATGACTTAAATTAATTTCAAGTATTCTCTTGCTCTTTTGTAGTGTGATTTAATCTTCAGACCCTAATCATATATAAAATGATGCTATTTTATCCTCTGGGGTAGGAAAGAATAGATTCTGAATAAAATAAATATAGATGAGAAACATTTTCTTAAGTAACCATGACATCAGGCTGTCTATATGTACTTTTCTGAAGGTTTTGGTTCTGAGTTTAAAGCTCTATATAGCCAGTATGTGAAAAATTGACATTAATATGAAAGTAATAAATATCTTCTAAGTGTATTTTCCATTAGAACTATATTATTATCTACATTTTAAACTATGCTTTTGTTGGTTTCTGAAATTTACTAGAATACAGAATGTATCATTTTGAGCATTATATATGTAGATCATCATGTTAGTGGCATGGGAGACACAAAACAAGATCATCTTGTTCAATGGGATAAATCACTGTTGTATCTTCAGTAAACTCTTTGTCAAGAAAATATTCATTGTTTGTGGCCCTGCCTGCCAGGAACATTACAGCAATGTCTAAGAATTTGAAATATCACTTTCTTTTTTTATTTAGTTAGGAGCCGATGTCATTTCCTTTCTCTACTGTTTATATTTATATGAAGTGTTCTCAATTTTATATTATCTTGGTGTACATATCACACATATAATCTTCCAATACATCTTACAATGTTCTAACATGCTTTTAGCCCTAATATATTTTATTTCATATCATTTATTTCTCAATCACCCTTTTAAATATTTCTGGGATGGTCATCCTTAAGGGAACCAGTTTCATTAGTAAGTAACAATTATGCTCTAATAGCACGGGGATTTCAAGGCGTAAGAATATATTAACCAGAAATTTTCATGAATGTGTAGAGAAATTTTGACTTAGAAAAGATAGCACCACAAAAAAAGACAGCAATTATCAAGCTCAAGGTGAGTCACTTTACAAATAAGTGTAATTAAATATTTTTCTTCTATTTCAACCTTGATGAAGAAAAAGTATGCATATTTAAATGGCAATAGTACTTCTCAGTGCCCAGATCTCTCTATAAAAATTTTAGTTTGACTAATGTGTGTCATCTGAAGCCAAAAAACATTTCATCATTGACTATCAATATTCACTAGCAGAATATGTATAAACACCAGCCATATATTTTACTGGTAGTAGATGAGTAATTTTATGTTTATAGATGAAGGCTATCATATTTATATATCATTTTATGAATCATAGTAGCTTCTATGCAGTGCTAGAATTCCAGGCAAGAGGCTTATCCAAATGTAATTATTCCAGAGGATTTGCTACATTGTGCTGTAGAAATTTTATTATCTGACGTAATACTGAGGGACATGCAGTTGTGTTACCTTATACAATTCAAAATTGCAGAGAAATGTGAGGTTTATGTAATTACTTAATTGCTGGGTGTTCTCAAAAAATTTATCATCAGAAATAGTTGTCTAATACCTTCTTGTTTAGTTTTTATTTCTCTGAGGAAGCATCTTTGAACAGCATGTTTCTGTTATGAACATTGAGATTAACATATGTGAACACATCCTAACATCATTGCTGTTTTTCACCAAAATACATTGTAATGGTAAATCAATGCTGCAAAATGACAATGGTATCATCATATACTTTTTGATAACATTTAAAATTTGTTTTATCCAAGGAAAATGCATTAATCCATGGTGTGTATATTTACAGGACATTCAGAATGCCAGGCATCGCGCTAAGTGCTGTGGGGATGATTTTCCCATCCAAAACCTTGAAATCAAGTAGAGGTCTTAAGATACACATGCACATAATTATAAAGAAGAAGAATATGTTAACAAGGATACATTAGTTGTACTGAAAAACATGCTAAAGCAGCTCAAAGAAAACAATCTGTGAAGGCTGCAGACAGGGAGAGGCACTTTGGCTGGATTTTGAAAGATGAGCGGCATTCAGAGTATTGTGTAGGGAGTGAAATTTAAAACAAATTGAAAAAAACAAGTGTGAGGAAATCATGGAGGTAAAGAAAAAAATAAAACAAACACAAGCCCTGTTTGAGGTTGACATAAAACTTGTTTGGAGTGGTGAACCGTGAGAAGAAAAGGCTAAAAATTAGACCTGGCATTTTTTTGTCCTTGAATGACAAATACAAGAACTCTATTCATGAAAGTCATAGTGACACAAAAGTTTTTTCAGGAGGGGAATAAAATAATCAAAATGATGTTTTAGGACAACCAAGATGGTAGCATCGTGCACTGTTAAATAGAAGGGACGGAGGATTTAAAAAGAAAGGCCAGCTGAGGTGATACAGCAATAGCTTAGATACTAAGCAAAAATAGACAAAGGTTACATAGTATTAGGTAAGAGCAGAAGGAAATTAATAAGAAAAGAATCGAAGCTAAGTTGCCATTTTTTTTTTTGGCCTGGAGATAAAGGGACTGGGAAGGGGCATAGGTGATTCATAAATCTGTAATCTGGTTGCAGAATTAGATTAGAAAGCACTTTTTACTTCATTGAGTTAAAATCTTTAACTTTCCTTTTAGATAACAAAAGGGAAGAAACTGAATAGCATGCCAGGGGCACACAACTTAGGCTAGAGTAGATTTTAACAGTCTTTTTTTAAAATTTTGATTTTAAGGTAAATTTCATTACCCTACAACATTTCTTAAGGATGAGAGTAGGTTAAAAGCAATAAATAAATAAATTAGAACTATGAAGGCAACAAATGGAAATATTAAACCAGAACTTAGGAGACATCAGGGTTGAAAATAAAGATTTTGTGATGACACATAGTAGGTAAAACTTGACAACATTAAATTAATGGTAACTAAAAGACTGAGCATAGCAATATATTAATAAAGTATCATATGATCTCATTCATCTGTGGAATTTAATGAAAAAAACCAATGAACAAAATAGATCCAGAGACATAGAAGTATGGGACAGACTGACAAATCTCAAAGGGAAGGAAGGGGTGGGTGGGGGGTGGGGAGAGATTAACCGGAGAACTTCTATGCATATATGCATGTCCCATGGACACAGACAATAGTGTGGTGACAGCCTGGGAGGGGTGGGTGTGAGGTGGAGTGTGTCAATGGGGGTGAAAAAAGGGATATCTGTAATACTTTCAACAATAAAATTTTAAAAAGAGATTTGGAAAAAAAATTGTATTTTTTACACAAATTCAAAAGATCTTCTATATTATTTTGTATTTCACTTTTATTATCATAATGTGATATTTAAAAATAAAATGTCTAAACAAAAAATAAAAACTAGCATGGATGAAACAACTGTTCTGTGTCAGTTACTATCTTTTTTAAAATATCTTTTTATTGATTTCAGAGAGAAAGGGAAAAGGAGAGAGAGATAGAAACATCAATGATGAAACAGAATCATTGGTCTTTTGCCTCCTGCAGGCCCCACACTGAAGATTGAGCCAGCAACCAGGGCATATGGCCTGACCAGAAATCAAACCTTGACCTCCTGGTTCTTAGGTTGATGCTCAACCACTGAGCCACTCAGGCCGGCCAGTTACTTATCTATATTCTCCTTTATGTGCATTGTCTCTCAACTTAGAGAACACTGGCTGTTTTATCAGCATACCCATTTTAAGGACAAGCAAATGTTTATTTTGGATCAGTATCTAACAGATGCGAAGAGCCTGGGCTCTGGAATCACCTGGAGCTGCAATTCAGCCTTGATCTGAGCCTCCATGTCTCATATTGTCTGAGTCCTTACATATAGGCTCTATATTCTTAGAGATTGTCTGCCTTATCTTTTAATCTTTTTATTTAATTTTAAGAGGAGTTCTGTTCTGTGTTTCTTTTTAACTAGTACCCCACTCTTATTTTACAACTTTTGTGCCCTTAATTATCTATTTTATCTCTGTGGGAAATTTCTGTTTAACTTCACCTTTCTCTTTTATGCTTACCTTGATTATACAACTTAAATCTTCCTCTCTCTCTCTCTCTCTCTCTCTCTCTCTCTCTCACACACACACACACACACACACACACACACACACACGCTACCTTTATCTGCTTAATTTTTCTTCATAGTGTTTATAATTAGCTGATATTAGCTTGTAGTTTTTTATTTTTCCTTTGTTTTGGTCATTCCTATTAGACTGTGAGCTTCATAAAGAAATAAACTTTGAAACTTGTGTTGTTAAACAGTGTATTTGGCAACTAGATCAGGGACTGGCACAGAGTACATAAGCTGTAAATATTTGGTGAATGAATGACAGTCTCCTGAAAGTTCTATTTTTCTCTCATCAGTTTGAATAGTATTTTAGAGAAGATCCCTTAGAGTTTTTTCCAGGGTTGAAATGCTTGGAGATTGATCTCACTTCATGTCTGGGTAAGGCAGGTGAATGTGGCCCGCCTGCCTGATGAAGCCCTGTGCTCCACAGATCTTCTCTGCTACCATTCCCACTTGCTGCATCTGAGTCTGTGTCATTCCAGGATTATTTCCAGAAAAATATCCTGCCTCCACTGGAGTGCATATCCTCAATTTCTTTTTCCTCCCTTCTCTGTCATCTGTCATCACCCTTTCATCTACGCTGCATCTTCAAAATGTCTATTGGATTCTCTCATTGTCATTGCCTATGACCTTTCCTGTGAGAGGTTACTCCTTTATCATATTTTGATAATGTGCTGTGGGGAGAAGGAATAAACATAGGTGCTCAATCTGACATCCTGCGCTGACAATTCCTTAAACACTTTCTAAATATATTTCATGCTTTTCATATTCTATAGTATAGAGTGGCTAACATGAAAGCCAAGAAAGTAACTTTGGAGAATAACTCCACAAGAGAGGTGGTGTATAAAATAGATAAAGAAGGAATGGATAGAAAAGTATGAGAAGGGGCTAAAGATCACAGAATCACAAATCAATGGAACAAGAGTGTTCATAAGGCAGTGATGGTGAGGTCATAATTCATACCAAGATTTAAGAGCAAAATGGCTGATAATATGCACTGTAACTATTTGATCAGAACACTGATTACTGAAATTCAAACCAGAAGAGAATTTAGGTTTAATAAGTATAGATCATTCAATAGAAAACTTTTGTAATGAAAGAAAAGGAGTAGCTTTATAATAAGTTGTAAAATATTTTTAAAAAGGTATTTCTGAGATTTAGTTTCTTAGAACTTTGCAAAATAGGAGGTAGACTATATATTTAGCAGCATTTTAAATTATAATAAGGCATATCATATATGAAGTTAAAGATACTGATGCTTTGCTTAACAATTATCTTAAACTAGAGGCCCGATGCAGGAAATTCGTGCAAGAGTAGGCCTTCACAGCCATGACACCTGCTTGGATTCATTACCTCACAGCCACGGTCTGGCTGCCTGGATCCATCTCTTGCAGCTGCAGTAGCTGCTTCCATCCCATGGTTGCAGCCCCGGCTTCACATCTGAAAGGATGTCCAATCTAATTAGCATAGTATGCTTTTATTATTATAGACTAGAGGCCCAGTGCACGAATTTGTGCACGGGTGGGGTCCCTCTGGGTGTCCTGCAGGGATCAGCCGAAACCCACAGTCCAACGTTGCCTGCAGCTCCTACCTGCCGCTCCCATTCATCCTGGCCCCACTGTGCCTGCCTTGGGCTTGCACCCAATCAGTCCCGATCAGGAGAGGTTCACGCTGCCACAGCAGCACTCGCCAGCCATGAGCCCCGCGTCTGGCACCCTCCCAAGGGGAGTGGCCTGTGGGATTGGGCTGAAACCGGCTCTCCAACATCCCCTGAGGGGTCACGTATTGTGAAAGGGCACAGGCCAGGCTGAGGGACCCCACAAGTGCACAATCAGACCAGGGAGGGACCACGGGAGGGCTCCAGGGCATGTCTGGCCCATCTCACTCAGTCCCAATCAGCCAGACCCCAGCAGCAAGCTAACCTACCAGTCGGAGCATCTTCCCCCTGGTGGTCTGTGAACATCATGGCGAGCAGTTGAGCAGCCTTAGCATATCATTAGTATATTACGCTCTGAATGGTTGTTTGGTTGTTCTGCCATTCGGTCTATTTGCATATTACCCTTTTGTTATCTAGGATAGCAATATATTGCTTAAAGTTTTCTTGATACTATAATTGTTTTAGCAAACTGTTTCCAAATTACTCTGAAGTTTAAAAAAAAGTGTTAAGTAATATTTGCCTCAGTGTTTCTTTAAATAGTTAACATTTGCTTTTTCTTTCTGTTTAACATAAAGCCTAAATGAGAGAACCAAATTTAAAAGTTTACCCAGTTTCTTATTAGGATAGTCAACTTATCTGTAATTATTCAAATCCAACTATCTTTTTCAAACCTTCCTCAAAGCAGAAAATTAAGATCATATAAACACTATAATATATGATAGACCTTACCAGAAAAACATTAAATCATGTTTAGGTATATTTAATTTTCTTTTTATCACCTTTTTTACACAAAATTAGCAGATGGAATTTTTTATTACTGTAAAATTCAGTTCAAAGCTTAATCTAATAATTTGATGTAAAATAGAAGTCTCATTGAATTTAATGGCTAATTCATAATGTTCTTTTCCAGAATAAGTATTGTTCATTTATTGCCTCTTTTAAATTACATTCCTTACAATGTGATGATAGTCCCTAAAACAAGCACAATAAATGCATTAAAAGTATTTTGACTATCAGAGGTTATTTTCAAAGATCCTACATAATAAAAGGCTAATATGCAAATAGACTGAACGGCATAACAACTGGAACAATCAAATAACTGAACAACTGGTCACTGTGACGTGCGCTGACCACCAGGGGATGTGTGTGGAACATGGCAGGTGTTGGCTACAGCAGGATGGTGGAGGAGGAGAGCAGGGGGGCCAGACCAAAGTGGGGTGCAGGTAGCTGTCATCAGGTCAAGCCTCTGGTGGTTACTGAAAATTCTTTGCTCTTGTGCACCATGGTCCCACCTGGCACTCACACCCGCTGCCTGCACTGGAGCCACCATTTGCACCCACTGCCAGCGCTGCACCTGCTCGCACCTGCAGCCGGCACTGGAGCCACCGCTTGCACCTGCTGCCGGTGCCTGGCACAGGTCCTGATCACTCGGCAACACCAGCAGGTGCAAGCAGCGGCTGCTGGCCCTGATCACCCCTGAGGGCTTCTCCACCTCCCCCTGCTCCTGAGAGGTGATTGGGGCAGCAGCTACCGCTCGCACTTGCTTTTGTTGTCGGTCCCACTTGGACCCGCTGCTGGTGCTGGCCCCAATCACTCCGCGCATCAGTGGGAGTGAGTGGGGCAGGCACTGTCAGCACCTGGGAGCAGCGATGGTGGGAGTGGGGTTGCTGGTAGACAGGGGACCAGGGGCCTCAATGGGAGAGTCCGGGTGGGGTCGTGGATGATGGGCAGAGACCTGCCCCTGTGCCTACCACAGCCTCGTGGCCCACAATTCCTTTCAAGGTGCATGAATTTGTGCACTGGGCCCCTAGTAGTTAAATAATAAATTCTCTTTTTAAAATTATTTTACTTGAGTTGAGTAATTCATTCTGTTAGCCTATTTAAATTTTGAGGTCATTTTTGATGTCTAAATTATATAAGATGATGAAAAAATAAAATGATTTCAATCCATTATTTAAAACTAGAGACCTGGTGCACAAAATTCATGCACTCGGGGCAGGGGGTCCCTCAGCCCGCCATGTCCTCTCGCAGTCCAGAAGCCCTCAGGGGATATCTGACTGATGACTGTCAGTTGGACATCCTTAGCACTGCTGCAGAGGCGGGAGAGCCTCCCACCACCGTTGTTACACTCGCCAACCATGAGCCCGGCTTCTGGCTGAGTAGCACTCCCCCATGGGAGCACACTGACTACCAGGGGGCAGCTCCTCAATTGAGCATCTTCCCCTTGGTGGTCAGTGTGTGTCATAGTGATGGGTTGTTCTGGCTCTCCGACATCCCCTAAGGAGTCCCAGATTGCAAGATGGAGCAGGCCAGGCCTAGGGACCCCACCAGTGCACGATCAGGGCAGGGAGGGACATGGGAGGTTGGCCAGCCAGGGAGGGACCGGACCGCAGGAGGGCTCCAGGGCAAGTCTGGCTCATCTTTCTCAGTCCCGATTGGCCGGACCCCAAGTATGCTACTAACTTACTGGTTGGAGTGTCTTCCCCCTAGTGGTCACATTATAGCAACTCATCGACCAGTCAACTCTCTGCCCCCTGGTGGTCAGTGCACATCTTAGTGAGCAGCTGAGTAGCCTTAGCATATCATTAGCATGTTATGCTTTGATTGGTTGAACAGCCAACTGGATGACCGGACACTTAGTATATTAGGCTTTTATTATATAGGATATCATTTAGCTTTTTGGTAGGTAAAACCAAAAAGCTAAAGCTACAGACTCAACCATACAAACATTAAGTCTATACTATTTTAATGAAGTCACTACAGAACTGGGACTGTTTGGTCTCATTTAGGTGAAACAGAAGGGTTATAGAAAAATGGAAGCTAGCAATTTTATAGTGGACATAGAAATCAGTTCTTCAATTTTTAAATATTTTTTAATTATAAAGAAATGGATGAATACATCTTTATTTTTAAAAATTCAAGTAATAAAGAAGCATATTGAGAAAAATGTAAAAGCCCCATTTTACCACTTTCTTGTACATGCAAAACACAAACAAATACACACTTGTAACCTATCCTTCCTTTCCCATGAACACACATCCTAGAATCAACAACATTTGTTACTTTGATATGTAACATTTCTGTGCTTTTACATGATGGAAAGGGTGGAATCACAGATGATTCAGATTGTTTTGATAAGAGCAGGATGGAATTGTGTGGTAGGGATTCAATAGCTCTATTTGAACATATGTTTGAAAGCTATTTAGAAATCAATATTGAAATTGCAATGAAATATTTGGGTATATACTTCTGGCTTTCAAGGTAAAAATGAGGGCCAGTGACATAAATATGTATGTCATTAGCATTTGGATGACATATAAGGACATGTTCTCAGATGAGATTACTCAGAAACTGAATGCAGAAATACACAAGAGTCCGGTTCATGACTAGGACCCACTGAATTCCAATATCAGCAGATTAAGCAGTGTGACAGGACCCACCAAAGAGGATTAAGAGGAACTGGTCACTGGGAAAATGGGGCAATCAGAAGTTGGTGGGAAGCCCTGTCTGGGTAGATCAGTTGCTTAGAACATTGCCCCCATATGTCAAAATTGCAGGTTCAATTCCCAGTCAGGGCACATACAAGAATCAACCAATCAATGAATAAAAAAGAGGAACAACAAATAAATCTCTTTCTCTCCCCCTTCCTCTAAATAAATAAATAAATAAATAAATAAAAAATAAATAAGTTGGTGGGGTAAAACAAACCAAACCAAACCAAACAAAACAAAACAATAACAACAACAAACATGTTTCAAGAAAAAGGAAGTGCTCAACTATTTGTGAAAGCTCTTGTATATAATAGAGACTGAGAACTGGATATTTGATTTGGCAACATAACTGTCACTGGCAGTCTTGGACAAATTATTTTTCCTCTCTGTATCTTATTAGTATAGTATGAAAAGTAATAACATTCCATGCTATTGACACAATACATTGTCACCATCCAATGTACCTCATAAGATTAATATGGGTTAATTCATAGAAAGCATTTAGGACAGTCCCTGGCACATACTACTCACTGAATACTAGGGGAGTGAAAGAGTAGAAAGAAGCCAGTGGTGCTGTGACCATAGATATCCTTGTCCACTGAAGAAAGCATGAGGAGAAAGGAATAAGGGTACTTGAACAGTCCTAGCTTTGTATTCTTTATCAACTTGGACTTCATCAAGTCTGAGGAAATGACAGGTACATCTCTTTCTTTTGAAAAGCAGAAAATCAATAAAGTGTGGAGAGAGTCCTCCTACCTTCATGGAGGGCCTCCCTAATACCAACTATTTATTGTTCAATAATATTGAATCTATGTAAATTTTGGCCTTAAGAAGCTCTAATGTGGTCAAAAATATACTGTTAATTAAACTACCGAAAGCTGAAAATCCATTCTCTATTATATGTTCCATCACAAATTGTAGCCAGTCATGTTATCCAATAGAGTGTCTCAGTGATACTAAAATGAAATTAAATGACAACATTAACATACTTCAAATGCATATTTTCCAATAATAAAATGCCAACAATGTATTTTGCTTCAAATTCAAATATAATGTCCTGGAACTCATTCCAGGAAAATAAAATTGAAAATTAAATTCTCTTTTGAGTTAAAATGCAAAAACATTAAAGTCAGAGGCATTAAAGTCTGAAATCATAATACTCTTGTTCCTATGAATTAAAGTTCAATGATATTGAAACCCCAAATTCTTTTTCCAAATTTCTTATCCCTCTATTTTTAATCCAAGTGGTTCAGGATGCCTGGGTCAAGTTATCCTTTACAAGAATGCACATGCTCCCTTCGGGGCCATTAGAGTTGTGTTGACACAAGACCAAGTCATCAGTGAGAGGTACATCCAGGACCACAAGAAATAAAAGTCAGTGATATAGTCTGATGTAATGAACTTTGAAAATCTGGAGTTTTGGAAAAAAGCAGCTGGGGGGTGGCAGGGGGAGGGAGGCGGGGATGGTTTGAAAGAAACAAAGGACACCCAGGTCCCACTGCAGGACCTGAGATTCTCTACATGGGAGCTGAAGGGTAAAAATGTCATTACTCCAGGAGACTTCAAAGGTAATACCAGTCTTACTGGGAGACAGATAGGTTTGTGTCATGGGAGAAACTTGAAATAAATAGTTTAAGGACTAAATTTTAAAGGGCACAGGGTAATAGTGTTGAAGATCAGAGAAATATGGGAGATTGAATGATTGTCAAGGATATACATGCAAATACAATATGGGAAAAGGGTTCAGGTACCCTTTTTCATAATGATGACTGGGAAAGCAGGATGAAAAGCAAAATGGGATGAGCTGTAACGTGTCTTAGAGGAAGATCAGTAATTCCTGAAACTAGAAGCACCATGGGCATTAGATGGGGTGTACACAGGTCTCATTTTGCATGGGCAGTTCTAATTCATACTTATTGTCAATGTTTCCCATCCTTTTTAGCATCTGTCTATTTTTTTTTAATTTAAAAAAAGTTTATTAATAGTTTTATAGAAGGATATCACACTTGCCCTGATATTTTATATTTCCAGTTTTTGCTATCATCTCTTCTATTTGTATGTGCGACACATGAGCAAAGAACAAAGTACTTGCTTTAACACATGATTAAATCTGAAAAACAACCGGCATTAACCTGTCTCTCTCCAATTCTTTCCAGATGCAATTTATCTAACTTGTCCCTTCAAGGACAACATTGTAAGGTGTTCACTAATAAAATGAAAGGCCTTTGAGCACAAATGGCTAGAAAGAGTCAATTTGGATCTCAGGTGATAATGAGAGAAGTATTAGACATTGCTGTCCCTGACAGCCACTTAGTATACCAGCCAATAGTGCCATGACCCGTGCCATGCTGGGGAGACAGAAGAAGCTTGCAAGCAGGGTCAGTTGTAAATCACTGGTTGGAGGTGAAGTAGAGGCTGAGTGATACTTCTACGTGTGAAGGAGAGGCTGGGCGAGACTTCCAGCAAAAGCATATTGATATCACTGCACAAATAAAACTAAGAAAACAAAAATCTGATAAAGTAGCAATAACATTACTTTAAAAACTAAAAGTTAGTAGTCATTTTAAAGCTGTGCCTCCAAATAACAATAAAAAATGTGGTTGCAGAAAGTGTGATATATTTTACTCCGTGAAGCATGACTTTTTATTTAGATCAAATAATGTCTTCCAAATTAATTCTGTCCATTTTCAACTTCAAGTTTTTTATGCATGTGTGAAAAATGAGGCAATAACTGTGAATACACTGTCTCCCTCAACAGGAGGAATTCTTAGTTAAATATGCCAATTATTTATTGTGGCATCAAATACTCAAATAGAAAAACCAGTTACACTGAATCTGATAATGATTTGATATTTTAACTCAAGAGATTATAGCAATGTTTTTCAAAATTCATTCTGTTGAAAGTGAATGTTGAATTATTTTTTTATTTTCTTTGCTATGGAACACTCTGAGTGCAATCATTTTATATATTTTTCTTTCCATTTCAGTAATTAAATCCCTTTTTATGCAAACATTGATTTTGTAGCAAGTTTCATAATGTTATGGAAATAAAGACCACAGAAACATTTTCATTAAAAAATTTTTTTTTTACCTCTAATAATAAAAGGGTAATATGCAAATCAACCAAACAGCAGAATGACTGGTCACTATGACATGCACTGACCACTGGGGGAGACGCTCAATGCAGCAGTTGTCCCCTGGCTGTCAGTTTAATCCCACAGGTGGAGCACCGCTCAGCCAGAAACTGGGAGGGCAGCGGTGGTGGCAGGAGCCTCTCCCACCTCCCAGGCAGCACTAAGGAGCAGTGAGCCGAGCAGTAAGGAGCAGCAAGCAGGCGGGCAATAAGGAGCGAGGGCTCCTGGACTGTGAGAGGAATCCTGGACTGTAAGAAGGTGCAGGATGGGCGAGGGACCACCCGAGAGTGCACGGATTTTCGATTTTCGTGCACCAGGCCTCTAGTCTGTATATAAGAACAAAGGGAAAAGGAAAGTATTGGATTTGCTCAATTCCCACTCTCATTTGTCACTTGAAGTTGAACATACAGATATAGATATGTAATTTGAGCGGAGGGTCAGGTTCTCCACCAGAATTCTCTTTATGGTCAAGGATCTCTCTGCCTAACAATTGCCTTTTCTTTTTTTCTGTTATCAGAGGTTTCCTTGGTGGGGGAAATGTGAGCCAGCTGTTGGCCCGATATATCCTGGGTACAGATGACATGAACATTTCTGTAAGGAGAGGGTTGAGAGGGCATCTCATCAATGCTCATTACCATTATTGCAATGTCCCAATTTATCCTCATTAGTCTTAAACCAAGAATATAGATCTAAGGAACTGATACTATATTAATACTGGATACAATTTTATGTTATAAGAAATACGATATTTGTACATATCATAAGTTGATGTAAAATGTCTTGTTATTGTTTTGGAATGTATAGACATAAGTTACCTGTCTCCTTAATATCAACAATTAACTTGCTCATTCCTTTGTAATACAGATCAATTGGTCCAGAATCGTAAGTCATCGAGTTGGTGGAATTACATTTGTCTCCTGGACAAAGCTACCTGGTCGGACCCTGAAAACTCTGACTTCATCTACAATGATATAAACTGGTTAAATATTGTTCCTTGTGACTGTGTTTATTAAAACTCACTTTTAAAGACAATTCCAACTTAGTTCTAACTTAAAAGAATTCTGGAAAACATGAATAGAATAAATTTATGCTATTGTCAATGAAAATAAATGTGTAAGCAAGAGGATTTACAGAATGTACATAAGCAACAAAATGGGTTTTAATGCCATCCAGAGGAAGCCAAAGTGCCCTCAATCTAAAGAGCATATTGAATATTTTGTACAGGAAAATCAATTGTACTCAATACTTCATCTTAATTATTTTCATGCTCAGGTATTTAGAGTCCAGGGAACTATTCCAAAACAAACTGTAGCAGCAGATTTCAAACAATTATGTTACACTTAATTGAGTGATCAGCTAGTGTGAGATATAAAAGAACATAACCAAATTAGACACAGCCTAGAAAACACAAGGTAATACACTTAGAGAACACTAATCTAAAGGAAAGAGTTAAACTGGTATTTTGGAGCTAAGAGATACATGATGATCTCGATGGGGCAGTGAAAATAGTAAATAGCCAATTTGATATAAACTTGATACATGGTGACAATAAAAGCAGTGGAATTTTGTGCTACAAAGGCAGCATATTCTATCAAGATCTATAATAATAAAAGGGTAATATATTAATTAGACTGGAAGTCTTCCAGACATCATCCTGGATGACCTTCCTGATGAAGGTGGGGCCAGAGGGAAGCCAGCCTGGGTCCCAGGTGCCTACGAGTGGCTGGAAGGAAGCAGCCCGGGTTCAGGGTGCCAGAGGGAAGCAGGTGCCAGCAGCCGGGAGAAGGAAGGCCTACTCTTGCACGAGTTTTTGTGCATGGGCCTCTAGTTTAAAGATAATAGCTTTCTTTACACAGCATCAAGAGTATTGGCCTGAATTAAGTCTCAGCCAACAGCCAGAGACAAATATCTGATAAGTGTGTGGAATACATAGAGGTAGAGTATCTAAATGAGTGAAGTGGCTGTGGTTTAATCTGATGGCATATACTTAATGTTTGCTTTTTTTAAATATTAATTTCACTCTTATCCTCTGAACTATTACAACACCCAGATATCGTATCCCCTGTGTACCTAAGAGCATACTTACTAAGTAGTAAATAAATATTGTTCAATAAATAAAATGTTGCTGGATATTTTATTATATTTTTTGACCTGAGATTCTCACTTCTGGGAATTTATAGTAAGGGACTGATTTAACAGTAGCAAAAACTACATCTGGAAGATGTTTGTTGTGGTATTATATGAATCCCTAGGCCTGGCTGGCGATCAGGGCCAATCAGGTTCCCCGCCTCCCTGCATCCCTGCCTCCTCCTTCCCCGCCTCCCTGCCTCCCTGCCTCCTCCTTCCCTTGCTCCCTCAGCACCATGTTCTGCGAGCAATTGAACTCCCGGTCTCCTGATCGAACTTCAGAGGGGACACTTCACATATTAGCCTTTTATATATAGAGAGTACAGAATAAATTAGAAATAATTTCAATAGCAAACAACATAAAGAAAAATTTAGCAATTTATGGTACAGCAATATGGAAATGGATTTAAAAGCTAAAGGAATACATTAACTTAAAGTGGAAATAAGAAGCAATGCAAAAACTGATGTGTATAAATGGTATGTTTTTAATTGCCTGCTTTAAAATGTGTTTTGATGTTATTATAATGGTGCTTTTGAAATACATTCATTACTCCATTATAAAAAGCACTATATGTTTTAAAACAAAGAAGAATATACAAAAAAATAATACAGGAAATAAGTTCCTTATTCAGAAAAAAACAACATCAGTTTACCTTCATATATAATACAATCTTATATGAAGTATAACTAAATTACTTTACATATTTCTTTATAACCATCTTTTCATTTAAAATTTAAATTAACATAGTAATAGTCAGAAAATGCCATCTAAATGCATGAATTTAAATGGCTTTGAACATTCCATCAATATCCATACTATGATATAGTTATTTAAATATTTATTTATCTAAATAATTAGTTTTAAGTTTCTACATATAGAAATAACTTGGCTTAAATATTCTTTGATATAAGCCTATTTTTATATTTCTGTAGGAGCGACTCTTGGAAATTTTGGTATTTGATAAAAAGGTATCTATTTTTTAAGCTTTTGCTGGATATCATCCAATTGCTTCCAGAAAAATACATAAAGTTCCATTACATGAAGTGACATAAAAAAGTTCCTGTTCCATTGCTAACTACAGATACTTCTGATACATGAAGATTTTATTTATGTTTTTCCCCTAAAATCTTTGTTATACTATTCACATTAGATTTAGACCATATGGGATTTATTTTTGTGTGCTGTGTGGGGTAGATTAAGATTCTTTTTTTGAAGTATAGGAGGATATTATGGTGATTAAAATTTTAAATTTGTTCCAGCATCATTTATAGAAAGTTCCATCCTTTCCCTACTGCATTACAGATGCACTTAGTAAAAAAAAACCAAAACAAAAAACAACAAAGGAACTCAGGTGATTATATACATGAAATTTTTTCTGTTCTCTTTCATCAGCCTATTTTCCTCCTTGCTCTAGCAATGCATTGTCTTCATTAATATATCTTTAAAATTAGTCTTAATACCTGAGAGCATAGATCTTTAAGTTTTTCTTCTTTTTCTTTTTTAAGATTACCTTGGTAATTGCTGCTTCTTTGCATTTTCATATGAATTTTAGAATCAGCTTATAATTTATGGCTTTCATTTTTTTATCATGAAAAGCCAGCTGTTACTCCTATTGTTACTAATTTGCAGTAATGTGCCCTCCCCCCACCTTCCACAGTCTGAAGATCTTCATTTTGACTGTTTTTCAACAGTTTACAATGACAAACATAATTTTATTTAGATTTGCATGTTATAACTTTTATTCTTTGTATAAATTGTCTATTGGGACATTTAATTTTGTGGAATATATTATGGTGATTGAAAGTTGTCGTAGGTATAATAATATATTGGAAATTTTCTATTTGTGCTTTGTTGTGCTTAAGTTTGGCTTAAAAATTTTATTTGTAAAAATAATTTATGTGTCATAAACTAGTAAAACCACTCAACTATACAAGAAAATGTAAGGGAAAAAATGAAAACATCCACAATCCCACCATGCAGAGACAGGCACCTTTCACTGTACGTGAACATTATTCCAAGCTTCTTTCTGTGTATACAAACTGAGGGAACAAAATACAGACAGACGTCCTGGGGCTGGATAGTGTTATCCATTAGTTCCCACTGCAAAAGAAAACCCAGGATTTCACAAATGTGATTGAGCATCTGTGTGGGGCTTTTGAATTGTCAAATTGCTTTCAGAACTGCCATTCCATTTGAATTGTACCATGACATGCAGAGCATGCAAGGGACTTATTATCATAAAAACAGAGATGATGAAACAGGCATAAGAGGTGTTGATGTCCTGGCAAGGGCTGATCTGGGTTTATGAGTCATACTTCAACATGGAATGTGTTCTTAGAGTGTTAGGGGCAGCAAAATATGGCAACCTAAAATATGTCACTTTGGCACATTGACTATTTTGGGCTTTAGTCACTTGGAAAAAAAGTAAAAGCAGAGAGAGATTTTTCTGAACTCTCCTTATCTGCATTAAGACACATCCCACAAAAGAAATTCAGTTGTTATAAATTCCCTCCCAGGAGTTTCATCAACCAGGAAGACTGACTCATCACGGGAGTGGAGACTAGAAGGCAACACCACACCAGAAACTTTATCACGAACTGTCATACTCCCCATCTATTCTGCTCAGAGCTCATTCACCTTCCCTAGAAAATCATTCTTCTCCCCTAAGAGGCCTACACGCCCCTCCCAGGAACAATGATTGCTACATGGGCATGCATGACTTTATTTCCTCCTCATTATGGTGACCAGACCATGTGCATCCTTCATGTTGAAAGGAACCAATCCATTTCGACAGCCAGAATTCTCTATTTACATAATGGCCTAACCAACCCCAGCTTATTTACCTGATATTCTTTATTTAAATGGAAGACCTTAATGGGAATAATTCTTCTGGTTGTGCCCTTTATAATCCTTGGGGGTTTTTTTTGTTGTTTTTGTTTCCTGTGGAGAATAATTTAGGTTGTTACCTGAATCTCTGCCCTAGATTGCAATCTCTCCTTTGTTCAAATAAAAGCTTTTTATTCTTTATTACAGCCTAAATTGTTTGTTGCTGTTAAATAACATTACCTGTTCTATCCTGGGTCACTAATTTGGTTATCAGCATTCAATCTCTGGAGAGTAACTTTTACAAAGTTAA